>NC_133133.1:120075359-120390359 GCF_048418815.1 Hemitrygon akajei
CCTAATCAAGGCTTGCTTGTAACTTTGACAGTCGTCTTCACTCTCTATGATATGACTATTTTGATGACATCTACAATCTTTGCATGTGATTAGAATCTGAATCAGGTTATTACGGGCATGTGTCATGAAGTTTGTTGACTTAGCAGCAGCAGCTCAATGCAATATATAATATAGAAGAAGAAAAATAATAATTATTATTAAATAAGTAAATCAATTACAGTATACATATATTGAATAGATTAAAAATTGTGCAAAGACAGAAATAATATATATTAAAAAAGTGAGGTAGTGTCCAAGGGTTCAATGACCATTTAGAAATCAGATGGTAGAGGGGGAAAGCTGATCATGAATTGCTGAGTGTGTGCCTGCTGAGTGAGGGCTTCTGTATCTCCTACCTGATGGTAACAGTGAGAAAAGGGCATGTCCTGGATGCTGGAGGTCCTTAATAATGGACGCTGCCTTTCTGAGACAACGCTCCTTGAAGATGTACTGCGTACTTTGTAGGCTAGTACCGAAGATGGAGCTGACTAGATTTACAACCCTCTGCAGCTTCTTTCGGTCCTGTACAGTAGCTGCCCCCTCCATACCAGACAGTGATGCAGCCTGTCAGAATGCTCTCCACGGTACAACTATAGAAGTTTTTGAGTGTATTTGTTGGCATGTCGAATCTCTTCAAACTCCTAATGAAGTATAGCCGCTGTCTTGCCTTCTTTATAACTGCATCAATATGTTGGGACCAGGTTAGGTCCTCAGAGATCTTGAAACTGCTCACTCTCTCCACTTCTGATCCCTCTATGAGGGCTGGTATGTGTGGTATAATTATCCACATCATTTATATAAATGGCAAACAACAATAGACCCAGCAGCAACTAGGCTTTCAGCCCAAAATAGTAATGGAAAAATTTTATTGCCTGCTATAATATAATCCCTCCAGAAATCTCCAGTGTCCTGTTTACAAGAAGGAATATTTTCCATTGGTGGAAATTATAATGGTTCTAAATACAATAATGGTCACAATATCTAGTTACCGTTTTGAATGAAATGGCACATTCTTCCAAGCAGCAGAAGGAAATGTTATTTTGAAGAAGACTTTTGTAGACTGGATTGTGTAGTTAAGGCTAGCTTTATTTTTCACAGTGAAATGCATTGGGTTACGTCAGCAACCAACACAGATTCAGGAATCAGAATCAGGTTTAATATCACTGGCATATCTCGTGAATTTAGTTGTTTTAAGGCAGTAGTACTTTGCTATACATAATTAAATAACTGTAAATTACAATAAGAAACATATTTTTAAAAAGTTAAATTAAATAAGGCTTAAAACGATGTTGCTTATTACAGCACCCGTGGCTGTGATCGTGGATGTCAGCCCACATGCAGTCTCTACTTACCGCGTCATCTTAACGCTGCCTGAGAATCAGCCCACAAGAGTCACCGTGCCTCTGACACTGACATAGCATGCTCAGCTCTAAACCACATATACCTGGAATATGGCAGGAAACCGGAGCACCCAGAGGAAACTCACACAGTCATGGGGAGAACGTCCAGACTCCTTGCAGACAACAGCAGAAATCAAACCCCAATCAGTGATCACTGGGCACTCCGAAGCGATCGTGCCAACTGTTACATTACTGTGCTGCTCGGGATTATTCGGAGGCCATTCTCCCACATGAAAACATCAGAGGGTCGGGGATTATCCTTCAGTGAGACCTCCTTATTATAATAATGAATCTTCACATAGTGGTTAATCTGGAATGTTATTCTGAAACTGGGGTTTGTCTGGGTTCCTCCCTACTAACAGCCAAGTTCTCGGGGAATTTAAGTAAATGTTGGTTTAGAAATGAAGAAAATTGATTTCAATATTAGTCCGCTCATGGTCACTCATGGTCAGTTACTGGCCGTTTCCTCAGTCAAAGCCCAAGCAGAACTTATTATTAAAGTATGTATGTGTGTATCAGTATATTTACCTTGAGGTTCATTCCCTTGCAGGCATTCACAGGAAAATAACGAAATACAACAGATTTACGGAAAGCTAATCATAAACAAAGACTGGCAAACCAGCAATGGCGAAAGATGAACTGTGCAAATAAATAATACTGAGAAGATGAGTTGAAGAGTTCTTGGAAGTGAGCCTGTAGGTTGTGGAATCAGTTCAGAGTAGTGATGAGTGAAGTTATGCACGTTATCTGGTTCAGGACCCTGATGGTTGAGGGGTAATATCTGCACCTGAACCCGGTGGTGTGGGACCTAAGACCTCCTGCCCAATATTAGTAGCAAGAAGAGAGTAAGGAATGAATGGCAGGGGGGCTTTGATGATGGATGCTGCTATCTTGTGGCAGCACTCCATTTAAACATACTCAGTGATGAGTATGGTTTTACTGTGATGGCCTCGACTAAATTAACACTCTCTGCAGCCTTTTCTGTTACTCGACTTTGGTGTTTCCAAACCAGGCTGTGATGCAACCAGTTCAGATACTCTCCACTGTGCATTTATTGAAGTTTGTCAAAGCTTTTTGTGGCACAATGTTAATACGATGGTACCTATCATATTAAACCAAACATCACTGACAGCAAGTCTGCTGCTCATATTAAGATGCACAGTAGTTGTGAGTGAAAGCGTTGAGATCAAACAGCTAACTTGGACAAGAATTGGATAATTGGGCTTGCTACAGAGGTTTAAAACTAAGAAACTAGGATCCCCCATCCATAAAAACCAAACCATCAAACATCATCTTCCACCAATCACATTTCATTTTCCTGTATTTCCATTAACTCCTCCCAGATTCCAAACCAATCCACTTGCAAATTCCAGGGGGCAACTAACCAATCAACCTGCACAACTTTGGGATGTGGGAGGAAACTGGAGCACTGAGAAGAAATCAGGCTCATCATGGCCCAAACACGTGATTTTTTGCACTGCACTTTCTCCATGGCTACCATTTTACTCAACATACTGTTATTATTTTCTCCTGAACTACCTCAGTGCACCGTGCAAACAATCAGTACGGATGGTATGAAAAACAAAGCTTTTCACTGTAGGTCACTACATAAGACATCAGGGCAGTTAGGAGTCTGCTCCATCATTCCATCATGGCTGATTTATTATCCCTCTCGATCCCATTCTCTTGCCTTCTCCCCCTAACCTTTGACACCCTGACTAATCAAGAACCCATCAGCCTCTGCTTTAAATATGCCAATGATTTGGCCTCCACAATGTGGTTAACAATGAATCCCACAGATTCGCCACCCTCTGGCTAAAGAAATTCCTCTTCATCTCTGTTCTAAATCCATGGTAACACGAGGGGGAATTTCTTTACTCAGAGAGTGGTAGCTGTGTGGAACGAGCTTCCAGTAGAAGTGGAAGAGGCAGGTTCGATATTGTCATTTAAAGTAAAATTGGATAGGTATATGGACAGAAAGGGAATGGAGGGTTATGGGCTGAGTGCAGGTCAGTGGGACTAGGTGAGAGTAAGCGTTCGGCATGGACTAGAAGGGTCAAGATGGCCTGTTTCCGTGCTGTAATTGTTATATGGTTATATGCTGAGGCTGTGCCCGCTGGTCCTGGACTCCCTCACTATAGGAAACATCCCCTCCATGTCCATTCTGTCCAGGCCCTTCAATATTCAAAAGGTACACGTGACAATAGCAAACCAATTGAACTCACGTATTCACAGGGGGAACGTGCGGACTCCGCACAGTCGGCACCTGAGGTCACCGGTACTGTTTTGGTGCTCCTCCATTAGTTGCATTGCTGTTGGACCATGATATCTACCACAATGGTATTACTGCTCGGGGCACTGGAGTTTGGAGTTCAATTCCAATGTCCTCTCCAAGAAGTCTGTACGTTCTCCCCATGGAATGTGTGGATTTCCTCTGGGTGCTCCGGTTTCTTCTCACAGTCCAAAGCCTTACTAGTTGGTAGGTTAGTTGGTCATTGTAAGTTGTCCCGTGATTAGGCTAGGATTAAAATGGGGTTTGCTGCGTGGTGTAGCTCGAAGGACTGGAGGGACCTATTCTGTGTTTATCTCAATAAAAAGGAGAAAGGAACACTTACACACAAGTTCAGTTTTAATTTACAGTATATAATGACTGTCATCACTTTAACATTTCCAAAGCATTTTACAACCATACAGCAATTCCATGCCAACTACGTTAATCCCAGTTTCCCATATCCTTCCAGGCCCTGACCTACATGTACTTCTCCAAGTGCTTCTTAAATGATACTATTGAGTCTACGTCAAACAATTCCGCTGACAGCTCATTCCATACACTGACCACCCTCTGTGTGAAAGAGTTGCCCCCTTGGGTCTCTTTTTAAACCTTTACCCTGTCGCACTAAACCTACACCAAGTTTTGGACTGCCCTTATGCTGGGGAAAAGATTGTTACTGTTTTACCTAATCTGTGTCTCTCATAATTGTAAACACTTCTACAAGGTCATTCCTCATTCTCCTGTGGTGCAAGGAATGAAGATCTACCCTGTCAATCTCTCACTGTGACTCAGGTAAAGTCCTCATAAATCTTCTCTGCACTCTTTCCACTTAAATCATGTCATTCCCATAACAGGGTGAACTAAACTGTACACGATACTCCTAGTGGGGCCTTGCCAATGACTTACACAACTGCCAGATAAGATCCCAGCTCCTATACTCAGTGCTTCGACTGATACAAGCCAGTTCAATAACTTTTTCACAATCCCATTTACCTGTAACGCTGTTTTTAATGAACTACACTATGTATTTGTATGCCAAAGTTCCACTGTTGCTTTAGTTCATTTAAGTTTCAATCACCATTTGGAAATGTGGCAATCAAGCAGAACGCATCAATGTGAATAATTTATATTGGCATTGGTTTATTATTGTCACATATTCTGAGATACAGTAAAAAGCTTGTCTTATATACTGTTTGTACAGATCAAATCATTACACGGCGCATTGAGGCTGAACAAGGTAAAACAATGTCATTGCAGAATAAAGTGTAAAAGTTACTGAAAAAGTAGACTCCAGGAATGGAGTGTAATGCCTGAGCTTGACGCTGTTGATTCAATAATGAGGAAGTGGATGGAATTGTTCATAAATCAATCATTTTATTATCATTTCACCCGTCGAGATCATTTCGTTACATCACGCATTGGGAAGTGTAAGGGAAGCAATAACAGAAAGCAAAATAAAGTATAACAGTTGCAGAGAAAAGGCAGTGTAATCGGCAATGAGGTGCAAGATCATAGATTGTGAGGCGGAGAGTCCACTCATCATGTCCCAGAGTGCTTCTTACTGAACAAGACATGACACAGAGACATTTAAGGACATCATAACACTGATAACCAAAGGTTTGGTCACCTGCTTGGTTTTATGGAGCATTTTAAAGAAGCAGGCAGTAGGTGGCTGGGACAATAGGAATTTCTTCACCCAGAGGGCAGTGAATCTTTGGACTTGCCTATCTAAGCAGAGGCATATTTGAGACAGATGAAAAGATTACAGGAAGAGGGGAGATCTAATAGATGTTTATAAGGTAAACCTACACTCAGTGGCCACTTTATTAGGTAGAGGAGCGGAACCCAATACAGTCATCTGCTGCTATAGCCCATCCACCTCAAGACTGTTGAGCGTTCAGAGATGCACTTCTGCACACCACTGTTGTAATGCTTGTCGATCCTGTGGCAGCAATTCAATGCATAAAAGCCTGCAGACATGGTTAAGAGGTTCAGATGCTGTTCAGACCAAACATCAGGATGGGGAACAAATGTGATCCAAATGACTTTTACCATGAAATGATTGCTAGTGCCAGACAGGACAGTTTGAGCATCTTTGAAACTGTTGATCTCCTGGGATTTTCATGCACGACAATCTCAGGAGTTTACTGACAATGGTGTGAAAATCAAAAATCAACATACAATGAGCAGCAGCTCTGTGGGAGAAAATGCCTTGTTAATGAGAGAGGTCGGAGGAGAATGGCCAGACGTTCAAGCTGACAGGAAGGTGACAGTAAATGCCACGCATCTGCCACTTCCTAACTCTACCCCATATATCTTTGGAATGCTGGAGGAAACAGGGACACCTGGAAGAAAGCCACACGATCAGAGGGAGAACATACAAACCCCTTACAGACAGTGGCAGATCTTAAGAATAAGAATTGTCATAATACATACACAGCATACATACGCCATGAAGGTTTGCCCTCACAGTATGTGACAATGGAGTCAGCTGGGAAAATAGTGACAGAGGCTGCAAGGTGATTGGTGGAACCAACAAAGGGCAGCAGAGTCCGCTAAGAAAGGAAGTCGTTAGGTAGAACCAACGATGGTGGGCAGATTGGAAAAGGAAAGGGAGGAGATAGGGGACTCCAAGCCATGTGTAGAACATGTGGTTGATAATCAATCTGTATTTTTCTTCACAAAATCTACTTTGAGTTTTTGATGCTGACTGACCAACTAAGTTCCTTTAACTGTGTTTTCCTTTGCCCCAGATTCTCTTATGTCTGCAACACTAAGTTCCTTAATTAACAGTTCACAATGCACCAACAGACTTCTTCTGGACACTTCCATCATTATATATCTATTTCTTTTGTTTTGGAACTAATAATCATATAGTACAGAATACAGCCATTCCATCCATCGAGCGCGTGCTAGCTCTCTATCTTGCCCCACTGCTCTGCCCTCTCCCCATGACCGTAACAATTCATGGCTTCAACTATAAATCAAGTTTCAAAATCATAGCACTGTACAAGAATATCTCCCAATTCCTGCACTAAGTATCATTCATGATATCATTCACACTGAGTTACTGTTTTCAAAATTACAATTGCAGATACACTTCTAGATCTCCTTTGAACTGATCATAGAAGGTAGTACGACACATTACTGTGCCAGCAATCAGCGTTCACTGTCTCTAAGGAGTTTGTACATCCTCCCTGTAATCGTGTAGATTTCCTCCAGGTGATTTGATTTCTTCCCACATTCCAAAGATGTAACAGTTGGGATCATGTTACATTGATTTGATTTAACGTGAATGACACATTACACTGTATGTTCCGATGGACATGTGACAAATAAAGCTAATCTTTAAATCTCTCTCTTTTCTTAGTGAGCAGCCATTATGAGCTGTACTCTGTGGAGAGAGCACTGGAGAGGCAGCAGGAAGCTAAGATGACACAGAGATTACAGACAGCCAGACATGTTATCTAACTACCGCAAACATCCAGAAATTCCTTGCTGAAACAGTGGTGGATAAATGCAGTCAAAAAAATGTCATATTTCACCCACTGATACTTTATGTAATTCTACACTCTGTTTTTCTGCATAGTTCTTCAATTACGACTAATTACTTCTCAGATCCCAACTCCAACATACCAAGATTTCTCCTCATCTTTTAGTAACGTTGTGCCACAGTCTCCTTTCCTGGCTTACCTTGGCTCCCAATGTCTGTTTAAAATCCAGCTGTCTTTTAGAACAAAGAACAGTATGGAGTCATAGAGCACTACAGCACAGAAACAGGCCCGTCAGCCCATTTAGTTTGTGCCAAACTATTATTCTGCCTAGTCGCATTGAACTGCACCTGGTCCATAGCCCTTCATACCCCTCCCTCCTTATCCAAACTTCTCTTAGATGTTGAGAATGAGCCCGCATCCACAACTTCCACTAGCAACTTGTTCCACATTTTCACCAGCCTCTGGAAGAATATGTTCCTCAAGTTCCCCTTAAATATTTCACCTAATCCTCATTGATTAATTAGTAATATCATATTAGTAACTTTTTTGTGACTGTTATGTTTATTTGCTTTCTTATATGTGCTACATGTGTCTTGTGCTGTGTATGACTATTGGTGTTGTGTTTTGTACCTTGGCCCTGGAGTAATGCTGTTTCGTTTAACTGTATTCATGAGTATTCATGTATGGTTGAATGACAACTAAACTTGTACTTGAACTTTTTAAGGCAAGAAAGTAAATTTTGATGTTTATTTATATGTATTAATTGCTTTACTAAAAAGTATAACAGATATAGATTGAAATAAATGGAGCATTTTAGAAACACTAGTTCAAAAATTAACACTACGTTTAAAAAGATAATTGAAATATAATGTAATCTCTAGATACTATTGTTATTCTAACTGTTTACTATCCAAGTAGTGACGTGTACATCAGCTCTCTGAGGATTTCAAAACATATCATCCAACACAAAGCGTTCTCGCAACCGTCCAGCTGGCGCCAAGCTGGAGTGAGACAACATCTTGTAAAAACATCTCACTGCTGTCAGGTTGTAAAAAATATCATTCCCTGCTTCTCTTAGAAGCAAAGATAATCATTATGATTCTTTTTACTGTGGATGGGGTTTATAGAATTGAGGGTCAGCAATGCATGCTCTGTGACAAAAAAACTTTTGCTTATACCATCTTGGGCATGGGTGCCATAGTTTCACCACCCCTGGTCAGGATGAATTTCGAGACAGTCAATTCAACTAATTAGTTATTCCCTAGCTGTTACCACTTTCAACCCAATAGTAATTCACACGAAATGCTGGAGGAACTTGGTAACTCAGATGGCATCTCTGGAAAGGAATGAAGAGTTGTTGTTTCAGGCCAAAACCCTTCATTAGGACTGGGAAGAAGCCAGAATAAGAAGGCGTAGAGGGGAAGGAGTTCGAGCAGGTGAAGCAGGGTGGGGTGGGGAGGCCGGGGATGGGGGTCTCAGATAGCTGGATGGGGGAGGGGGTGATGAAGTGAGAATCTGGGAAAAGTAAAGGGCTGAAGAAGTGGAGAGTGGACCTCGGGAGAAAGGGAAGGAGAAGAGATACCAGAGAGAGGAGAAGAGAAGGGGTAAGGGGGAGTGACAATGGGGAATAGAAAAAGAGAGAAGGGGAGGGGAGAGGGTTTACTGGAAGTGAAAGAAAATAATGTTCGTGCCATCAGGTTGGAGGCTACTCTAACGGCATATGAGGTGTCACTCCTCCAGCCTGAGGATGGCCATATCATGTGAACCATGGACTGACATGTCGGAATGGGAATGGGCAGTGGAATTAAAGTGATTGGCCACAGAGTAATCCTGCTTGTTACAGACAGTGCAAAGGTGCCTAACTTACTCAAACCAATTCCTTCAAGCCTGGCTTGAATGGAAGTGTAGCAATGAGCTATTATCACTGACACCCACACCCAGCAGACACATTGTAAAATACAGCTTATCAGAATGCTTTCAATGGCCACATCACACTTCTGCCAGCTGAAAGCCACACAAGCAATTTATTGCAACACACACTGGAGGATCTCGGCAAGCCAGGCTGCATCTATGAAGAGGAATAGATATTAATTAATAGATTATTAATTAAATATTAACAGAGGGAGCAGAATGGTAGCATAGAGGCTAGCACAATCACTTTACAGCGCTAGCGATCACCAGTGTCTGATTCCTACCGCTAACTGTAAGGAGTTTGTATGTTCTCCACATGGGTTTCCTCTGGGTGCTCCGGTTTCCTCCCACATTCCAAAGACACATGGGTTTGTGGGTTAATTGGTCACATGGACCTGTTGATCCAGAACAACCTGTTACCTTGCTGTATCTCTAAATAAATAAAACCATTAATGCTTTACATTGTTGCTTATTTTATCAATTCTAATCTTCTGGGGTATCGAACTCTCTTCAGTCGTAACCTCCTCCAGCACTAAAACCCTCTGATTCATAATCCAATCCAGGTCTCTCAATTTCTAATAGTTTAATGCTCCACCAATGACAGCCTCACTTTTGGCTCCTTGATCCCAGGTTTTCGAATCCTTCCAGAAGCCACAAACAGCTCTCCTTCTGCTCCATAAGAGATTCCGAACTAATATTCTCTTTGGCTTGTCCTAATATCAACGTTTGAGTCTTGGTATCAAACTTCATCCTGGAACACTCCTGCAAAGTGCTTTGAGATGCCTTAATATCTATTAAAGAATAGATCGCATTATATATTTATTAACAGATAATTTATTAACTATCAACTAAGAAGGCAACACAGTAGCATAGCAATTAGTACAATCACTTTATAACACTGGTGGCCGACAATCGAGGTTCGATTCCCTCCGCTGTCTGTAAGGAGTTTGTACATTCTCCCCATGACCATGTGGGTTTCCTCCAGGTGCTCCAGTTTCCTCCCACATTCCTAAGATGCACAGTTAATTTACTAAGTTGTGAGTATGCTATGTTGGTGACACTTGTGGGCTGATCCCAACACAATCCTTTGTGTTGTTCATTGATGCAAAACAGCACGTTTCATTGAAATACATGTGATAAATAAAGGTAATCTTTCACCATTAATATATTGAGGGCACTAAGTATTATTTTCCAATTAATTTAGTGTTATGGAGCCCTCAGTACCCAGGATTGAAAATGCTGCAGACGGTTGTAGACTCAGCCAGCTCCATCACTGGCACAACCCTCCCCATCATCGACACAACCCTCCCCATCATCGACACAACCCTTCCCATCATCCAGGACATCTTGAATAGATGGTGTCTGAAGATAGCGGTATCCATCAATAAAGACCCTCACAATCCAGGACATGCCTGCTTTTCATTTCCACATCTGGGAGGAGGTACAGGAGCCTGAAGACACACACTCGAATTTCAGGAACAGCTTCTTGCCCTCCAGTGTCAGATTTCTAAACAGACAATGAACCCATCAACACTGCCTCACTAATTTAATGTAATAAACTGCCACAAAACAACAGATTTCATGATATATGTCAGTAAGAATAAACCTTATTCTGACACAAACTCCATGTTTTTAGAACAACTTCTTCCCTGCACCATCAGGTTTCTGAATGGTCCTGGAACCTCATTCTTCTTGTTTTTAATGGGTTCCATTGGGTTCCTTGTGTTTTGTGGCTGCCTGTAAGGAGATGAATCTTAAGGTTGGATATAGTATGCAGACAAAACAGTACTTTGAACTTTAGAACTTTGATTTTTGCACTATATAATTTTGTAACTTACAGTAATTTTACATCTTTGCACCGTACTGCTGCCACAAAACAACAAATTTCATGTCATATGTCAGTCATGATAAACTTGATAAGCAACAAATTCTCCAATAATTTTTAAGGAATCTATTTCTACACGGCAAGTGATGAAGACTTAAATGAACTAGGTAAGGGAGTGACCACTCTTTTGCAGGCCTGTCCATTCAAATGATATTTTGGTGCTTTTCTGTCCTGTTCTGCCCCGTTTCAACGTTAGTTCAGCAAGAACGCTCAGGTTGGATTGCAAACTCTGCGGGACTTTTCCACAATATCCAGGGATTAGGCATTTGTTTCCAGGACACTGCCAGGAATAATTAAGGGAGAAAAAAAGAATGTGGAGTTTTTCAAAGCCTGTGCACACTTCTGTTTTCCGATTACCATAACGTTGGGGAGTGAAGGGTGAAGATACTAGACTGATTAGGCAATGCTTGACTGACAATGAAGAGAGCGCTCACATCCAATTGATGGCAAGAAAGACAGATCATCACAATGTTTTGGCATCCTCATGAACACACGTGAATCTGAGCAATCGCAACTGCGATCACCAATCACGGCTCGATTCAGAGTTTGTACCTTCTCCCCGTGACTGTGTCAGTTTCCTGGCTTTAACTACACATTCTAAAAGGATGTTTAGTTATGGTTAATGAGCTGTGATCAAGCTCTTTGGCGTTGGAAGTATGGTGACCCTTGAGAGCACCTCCTTGGACCATGTCGGTCATTGACGCAAAACAACGCATTTCATTGTATGTTTCAAAGATCAAAGTAAATTTATTATCAAAGTACATATATATCATCAAATACAGCCCTGAGATTGATTTTCTTGTGGGCATACTCAATAAATCAAATAAACGTAGTGGAATGAAAGGCTGCACCAACAGAGTGGACCAACCAGTGTGCAAAAGACAACAGGCTGTACAATACAAAAGAAAATAAAAAGAAATAATAATAAATAAATAAGCAATAAGTATCAAGAACTTGAGATGAAGAGTCCTTGGAAGTAAGTCCATAGGTGTGGGAACATTTCAATGATAGGGCAAGTGAAGTTGAGTGAATTTATCTCCTTTGGTTCAGGAGCCTGATGGTTGAGGGGTGATAACTGTTCCTGAACTTGGTAGTGTGAGTTCTGAGGCTCCTGTACCTTCTCCCTAATGGTAGCAGTGAGAAGAGAGCATGGCCTGGGTGGTGGGGGTCCCTGATGATGGATACTGCTTTCCTGCAACAACATTCCATGTAGATGTGTTCAATGACAAATAAAGTTAATTTTTAATCTCTAAGTTGCTGTATCTTCCCTTAGCATTTCACTCAATAGCTTTGCTCATTACTTGAGTTTCAGTAAAGTGAATGTGTACAATTTACTATTAACAATAAATTGCCACTAGAGAACTCTATCTATTAGGACAACAAAATCTGGCAGGGAGAAGGTACAGAGTGACAGATTCCATGAAATAAAAACAATTTTAGAAATCTTCCTCTCCCACCTTTCACTCATAAGTGCTTAACAGAGAACTCTTGCCAGGTTAGTGAGCCATCATATTTGATGCTTGACACAGTCCCACACTCATCGCATTGCGGGTCCAAATGGAAAATGCTGTCTGACAGGAACGGAACCAGCTGAACCAATGAAAGAGAACTTATTTTCCTCCTAGATGTAGGACACACTGTCGGGGTGATGGTAGAGGCTGATACATTATGGAGAGTTAAGATACTATTGGGAAGGTCCATGCAGAGACAGATACATTCCGGAGATTTAAAACTATTAGATAGGCACATAGATGACAGAGAAACAGAGGGTTATGTAGAAGGAAACGTTAGATTGATTTTAAGAGTAGGCAAAATGGTCAGCACATCATTTTGGGCTGAAGGGCCTGTACTGTACAGTAATATGTTCTATGAATACAACCACGAATCGAGACACAAGCACTTAGGTTGAGTAAACTGGGGCTTTTCTCTCTGGAGCAAAGGAGGATGAGAGGTGTACAAGTTGCTAAGAGGCATAGATATGCCTCTAACATTTCCTTCTACATAGCCCTCTGTTTCTCTGTCATCCATGTGCCTATCTAGCGGTCTTAAATCTCCAGAATGTATCTGTCTCTGCATGGACCTTCCCAATAGTCTCTTAACTCTCCTTAACGTATCAGCCTCTACCGTCACCCCAACAGTGTATCCTACATCTAGGAGAAAAATAAGTTCTCTTTCATTGGTTCAGCTGGTCCCATTCCTGTCAGACAGCATTTTCCATTTGGACCTGCAATGCGATGAGTATGGGACTGTGTCAATGGATGATAATGGACAGCCAGACACTTTTTCACAGGATGGAAATGGCTAATACCAGGGGCCAAGATTTTAAGGTGATTGGAGTTAAGTATGGGGGGATTTTCCTATAACATGCATGTTACATATATTTCATGTACCATGCAGAGTGGTGGGTGCATGGAACACCCTGCCAGGGTGGTGGTAGATACATTAGGGACCTTTAAAAAGCTCTTAGATAGACACATGGATGAAAGAAAAATGGAGAGCTAAATAGGAGGAAAGGGTTACATTGAACTTAGGGTAGGTTAAAAGTTCAACTCACATCATGGGTAAAAGGCCTGCACTGTGCTGTACTGTTTATGTTCAATGAGCACAGACAGCTACCAACTGAGACACAAGTACTTGATCAGACTGCTCACATTCTGTGGGAGAATCAAAATCAGATTTATTATCATTCACATATGTCATGTAATTTGTATTTTTGTGGCAGCAGTACAGTCCAATATATAATACAGTATACTATACAGTACATTACAGTAAGAAATATATATACAAAAATCAAATAAATAGTGCAAAAGAGAGCAAAAATAGTGAGGGTGTGTTTGTGTGTTCATTGTCAGGGGAAGAAGCTGTTGAGTGCATGTCTTCAGGCTCCTGTAATTCCTCCTTGATGGTTGGAATGAGAAGAGTGCATGACCTTGGTGATGGGGGCCTTTAATGATGGATGTCGCCTTCTTGAGGCTTTGCCCTTTGAAGATGTCCTTGATGGCGGGGAGGCCAGTATCCACGCTGGCAGAGTTTACAGCCCTCTGTAGCTCTTTCCCGATACGGTGCAGTGCCCCCTGCAAACCAGCCATCAGTGGGAAGAAGGGTCTTTGCCGTGCTCTGCCTCATTTTATGAGCTCGATGCATCATTTGTTCAGGAGGAAATGGTGAGTGAGCTCCGTCACAGGATCCGGAATGAATGAGGGAATGGAAGCTGTATCTTTCCGCTACACCTCTCACTGACTCAGAGTATTCACCGCTCCGCAGCTGATGAAGTGTGTCTGAGACGCAGTCAACATTGCAGTATGGGGACATGTGGTAGACAGCTCATGAATGGTGATCGGGGAGCGCAGTGGTGTAGAGGTTGTGGAACTGGACAAGCATCAAGGGAGTTTCACTGACATTCTCAAGAAGGGAGGCAGATTAGCTGCAGGGAAACTTACTGAAGTAATCTGCAATGAAGTGTTAATGTGGAGAACATAAGATTACCATATTCTTGTTAAAACTCCCACCCTGTTCAGTAACAACGGACACCCTAGCTGCCCTAACCTGTACATAACACGCGCCCAGGTCTCAGTAAACCGTAATGGGATTTGAACTCGTAACTCCAGATCCAGTTTTTGGGATTGTGATCCAGTAACATGATTGACTGTGTTACGTGGCAGCAGAAGGTGCCTCACTACTCCAGCGACCTGGGTTCAATCCCAGCCCCTGACGCTAACTCTGTGGAGTTTGCTCGGTCTTCCTGTGACTATATGGGCTTCCTCCAGGCAACAGCTGCTGTTTCCTCCCACATCGCAGGAACAAACCTGATGCAGGGCTTCAACACGGACTATCGACAGCTCCTTTCGAACTTGTTTGAGGAGATTCGGTATGCCACCAAACTTCTGTAGATGTACCGTGGAGAGCATTTTGACCGGTTGTAACACCGCCTGGTTGTGAGGTGCTGATGCCAGGATCGGTAAAGTCCTGTGTTGTAAATTCAGCCAGCTCCATCATGGGCAGAGGCCTCTCCTGCATCAAGGACATCTTCAAAGGGTGATGCCTCAAAAAGACGGCATTCATCCTTAGGGACAGGAGCTTCAATATTTTAGGAACAGTTTCTTCCCCTCTGCCATCAGATTTCTGAATGGTCCCTGAACCCGTGAACACTCTTTTTTGTACTAGTTATTTATTTGTTAAATATTTCTTATTGTGACTTATACTATTTTTAATGTACTGCTGTCACAAAACCACATTAGTGAGATTAAAACTGATTCGGATTCTCTCAGAGGCTGCTCCACCCACAGAGTTCCTCCGGCAGATTGCCTGTTGCCCAGGAATCTAGTGGTTGGCTAGTTAATTGCCCTCAGTAAACTGCCTCAGTGTGTGGATGAACGGATGAATCAGGCTGGGCATGAATACAGTAGATGGGAAGGATATATTTTTTAGAGTGGAGTGGTTCAATGGTAGGTGCATTTTCGGTGATTCGAAGAACATGTTTCTGTCTGTATCCTCCTTCATGATTCTATGACACCACAAGCGACAGGGACTAGCCGGAAATTAATGCATAAACGATTTTCCTTATCGAAAGATACAGTACGATATTAGGCCCTTCTGGCCCAGTGAGCCCAGGTCACCCATTTACACCCATGTCACCAAGCTACATAGAGATTTGCTTTATTTGTCACGTGTCCATCGAAACCGGCAGTGAAATGTGTCGTTTTTGTGTCAATAGCCAACACGGTCTAAGGATGTGGTGAGGGTGAGGCACAAGTCTTACCACATTTAGCATGCCCACAGCTCACTAACCCTCTTCCCTATGCATGCCTTTGGAATGTGGGAGGAAACCCGACCACCCAACAGAATCCCATGTGGTCACGGGGAGAACATACACACTCCTTATAGACAGCAGTGGGAACTGAACCCGGGTTGCTGGGTTAAGCAAACCCTGCCACCCTAAAGAGTGCAGGTCCAGTCCTGGGATGGTGTCCATCCCAAAAGGCGCTAAGCTGCACAGATCCTGCTTTGCGGATCCAATCAATGGCTGAAGGGAGGATCACCTTAGATCTGTGTTGGCAGTGGTGTCCCTCTGAAATAAAAACAGGATCCCAATTCCTCAAACACTCCACCTCACAGGGATGCAAAGCCAGCTCCACAAGCTGCTGCCCAATAGTGCAGACCGAAGGCCAGTGGTCAGTTGGGGGCACAAGAATAGGGGAAACAACATGATGGTGGTAAAGATGCACCTCAGTTGCACTGACTCTAACCCTCTCTCTTGATGAAGGGTCTCAGCCCAAAGCATCAATTGTTTATTTTTGTGCCTGACCTGCTGAATTCCTCCATAATTTTGTGTGTGTTGCTCTGGATTTCCAGCATCTACAGATCTCTTGTGTTTCTAGTCCTCTCACTTGTCAGTGTTAAACAACGCGGTCATGTTGAGGTTGGCGGTCATGGCCTGCCTCAGTCCATGTGGTCAATCGACCTTGACCCCATGTGGTCAATTGGCCTTGACCCAGTGTGGACAATTGGCGTTGACCCAATGTGGACACTCGGCCTTGACCCCATGTGGTCAATCGGCCTTGACCCAGTGTGGACAATTGGCGTTGACCCAATGTGGACACTTGGCCTTGACCCCATGTGGTCAATCGGCCTTGACCCAGTGTGGACAATTGGCGTTGACCCAGTGTGGACACTCGGCCTTGACCCCATGTGGTCAATCGGCCTTGACCCAGTGTGGACAATTGGCGTTGACCCAGTGTGGACACTTGGCCTTGACCCAGTGTGGACAATTGGCGTTGACCCAATGTGGACACTTGGCCTTGACCCCATGTGGTCAATCGGCCTTAACCCAGTGTGGACAATTGGTGTTGACCCAATGTGGACACTTGGCCTTGACCCCATGTGGTCAATCGGCCTTAACCCAGTGTGGACAATTGGTGTTGACCCAGTGTGGACACTTGGCCTTGACCCCTTGTGACTGCTCCTTCTTGGTGGAACGTGTGCTAATAGAAACTGTCCATCTGAATAGGCACTAGTGCATTTCTCAGCCCAGCATCAGTATTCCACAGCGAGAGGAACTCTTCCAGGAAAGCACAGCTCAAGTCAAATGTCAGAGCAAAGGCACTTCTACCCATCACCTCCATGCTGGCCATCAAACATCTGCTTACGCTAACTCTTCATTATTCTCCATTACTTTTTATTAATTCTTCCCATATTTCCTATTGACTACCCACCGCCCACTAGTCACCTACCAGCCAAGGGCAATTTACAGCCAATTAACCTGCACTTGTTTGGGATGAAAGCCCACAGGGAAAACCCCTTGTTGTCACAGGGAAAACATGCAAACTCCACACGGACAGGACCCAAGGTCAGGATCGAACCCAGATCTCTAGCACTGTGAGGCTGCAGCTCTACACATTGTACCACTGTGCACCCCCCCCCCCCCCCCACCGACCTCAGAGGAAGATAGGGGTACCTAAACCAACAATACAGAGCTCATGGGAAAGGCTCCCAGTAAGGGTGCGATGCAGTATCAGGGAAACACAATTGGCAGGGCAAAGCAAGACTTGCTAACCTCAACTGCACAGACTCTAATCCTCTCTCCTGATGATGGGTATAGGCCCGAAACGTCAACTGCTTACTCCTCGCCGTAAATGCTGCCTGACCTGCTGAGCTCCTCCAGCAGTTCATGTGTGCTTTGCTCTGGAGTTCCAGCATCTACAGAATCCTCTCTCTCTTGCCAATGTAAGCAGCCTTCACTACTCCAGTTATTATATTTCAGGATATCTGGCCTGCTTTCTGGGGTCTTTGCTATCTTGGCTCCGTTTGGAATGGTGTGATTCATTTCTGCACACATTCTAGGAAGAATGTCAAGGGCTTGGATAGGTTCAGTTGCTTTATGCTCAAGATGAGGTAGTAAATTGGATTAGACATTGGCTTTGCAGCAGAAGCCAGAGAGTGGTAGTGGAGGGTTGCTTCTATGACTGGAGGCCTGTGACTAGGGATCAGTGCTGGGTCTGTTGTTTACCATATATATATATATATGTATATATATATATCAATATATCAACAATCTGGATAACAATGCAGTAAACCGTATCATCAAATTTCAGATAATACCAAGATTGGGGATATGGTGGACAGAGGAAGACTATCAAAGCTTGCAGCAGGGCCTGGACCAGCTGGAAAAATGGGCTGAAAATGGCAGATGGATTTTAATGCAGACAAGTGTGAGCTGTTGCATTTTGGGAGGACAAACCAGGGTAGGACTTACACAGTGAACAGTAGGGCACTGAGGAATGTGGGAGAACAGAGAGATCTGGGAATACAAATCCACAATTCTTCAGAAGTGGCATCAGAGGTAGATAGGGTTGTAAAAAGAGTTTTTGACACATTGGCCTTCATAAATCAATGTGAGTACAGGAGCTGGGATGTTATGTTGAAGTTGTATACAATGTTGGTGAGGCCTAATTTGGAGTACTGTGTGCAGTTTTAGTCACCTACCTACAGCAAAGATGTCAATGAGATTGAAAGTGTGCAGAGAAAATTGACAAGGATGTTGTTGGAACTTGAGGGCCTGAGTTACAGGGTAAGATTGAATAGATTAGGACTTTATTCCCCAGAGTGTAGAAGAATGAGGGGAGATTTCTTAGAGATATACAAAATTGTGAGGTGTATAGATAGGGTAAATGCAAGCAGGATTTTTCCACTGAGGTTGATTCAGACTAGAAGTAGAGATCGTGGGTGAAGGGTTAAGGGTGAAAGGTGAAAGGTGAAATATTTAAGGGGACCAATAGGGGGAGCTTCTTCACTCAAAGTGTAAGAGTGTGTGGAACCAGCCGCCAGAAGAAGTGGTGGAAGAGGGTTCAATTTCAGTACTTCAGAGAAATTTTGATAGGTTAATGGATGGGAGGGGTATGGAGAGATATGGTGCAGGAGCAGGTTGAAAGGAATAGAAAGATTAATAGTTTGGCACAGACTAGTGGAGCCAAAGAGCCCGTTTCTGTGATGTAGAGTCCTATGACTCTGTGAATCTAATTAGGACACTTATTGGAAATGGTAATTATACACACACACACACACATTAAATAAGTAGTGCTAAAAGATAGCAAAAAAAAGTGAAGTCGTTTTCATGGATTCAATATCCATTCAGAAATCTGCTGGCAGAGGGGAAGAAGCTGTTCCTAAAGTGTAGTTGTGTGTCTTCAGGCTCCTGTACCTCCTCTTGTTGCAAGGACGTGGTGGTAGAACGAACCCAAGTGCTGAACATGGGCACAGAGGCCAAGTCATGAGGCATTACGGTCATAGCAAGCGTGGAATGGGTGCCAAGGGAGTCTTTACCTGGAGTCTTGGTTTCAGTAGAGAATTCAGGAACGATGCTAGACTTAGAACTGATAGTCCTAAGAACCATGGAACAAGGTTACTCATACACAAGTCAACCAACGAACTGGCAGCTCCTTGTTGTGGTCACAGGGTTTTTATACTGCATTTGCTGTTGGAAAGCAGGTGTTTGTAGTTAGTGGAACTTGGGAATGACTGGGAACTAAACGAGGTGATTGAGGCCCAATTCCTGAGGAAGATAGCCGGGTGCCAGAAGGGACCATGACACCTCTCTGATGGCAGGAATGAGAAGAGAGCATGTCCCAGGTGATGGGGGTCCTTAATGATGGATGCCACCTTGCTGAGGCATCACCATTTCAAGATGTCCTAGGTGCCGGGAAGGCTGGTGCCCACGATGGAGCTGGCTGAGTTTACAACTTTCTGCAACTTTTTCCAATCCTGTGCAGTGGGCCCTCTGTATCAAACCAATGCAACCAGTTAGAATACTCCTCAGATATGTGAAGACAGCGTTGAAACTGGCACACTGCTTCCTCGAACAAAGAGGTTCTAAAAACAAGGTTTGAAAGATACTCAACGTTTTGAAGAGATTTGACAGTAAATAAGGAAAAGACTGGGCTTCCAGCTAATAGTGAGAGGACAGATTCAGCAGCTGGCAAAAGAGGCAGAAGTGATATGAGAATAAAGAGATTTTGCACCTACTCGATAGATAACAATTAGATAGCATGGATGCGGGGAGGATGTTTCCTGTTGTAGGGCAATCCAGGACCAGAGTGGAGAAGGATATCCCATTAGAACAGAGGTGACGGGGGAATTTCTTTACCCAGAGTGTGGTGAATCTGTGGAATTCATTGCCACATGGCTGTGAAGGCCAAGTCACTGGACATGTTTAATGCAGAGGTTCTTGATTAGTATAGCACAGATTCAATGGGCTGAATGGCCTGTTACACTGTAAGACTTCTTCTACTCCTGTCAGTCACCAACTGTCTTGGAATCTGATCTTAATTCCCTTGTAGAAGAAAACTAAAAGGAGAGGAATTGTTTTAGCACTGGACAGCCCCCCTCCTCCCCTTCTGTCCCACCTTAGTTCCCCCACCCCACCCCCATACCCCCTTAATACGATACAAAAGCACAATTTCAGCATGACATCACTGGGCTGCCACGTTATAAGCTTTTTGTCTTGACTTTATGAATGGAATGCACTCCCAATATATCTGCATTTTAGCCACCACCCCCCGATCCCCAACTCACAGCTTTCTCGCATCGGCAGACAGTTCAGAAATAGTCAAAATAAACCGCAGGAAAGACAATGACAGTGAGTTAATTGTAGGGCGCTCTTTTAAAAAAAAACACAATCATTTATACCACGTCATTGCTGGACCCTTTAATGTTCAAATGGTATCGTCAGTGATCCCAGTTCTAATACAGCTGATCAATTATTCTGTTTTACCAAAGCACTTCAGTCCCGGGGACATCACAACAGAGCCACGTACCGTTACAGTTCGGACTTCGTTTAAAGAATATCTTTTAAGTTTCAACAACATCTTCAGAATCAACATTATTCAATCCAAAATGTGAATAAAACCCATCTGCCCAATAATTGCATGCCCTTTAGAGAGAAAAAACGCGTCAAGAAGCTTTAGTAATAAGCATTTTAACTCCCACTTAAATCGTCTTGTCACTTTCTTCCGGAGGATGCGGACACACACCACACAAAGTTTGTCAACAGCAAATAAATCATTCTAAATCAGAGACAACATTTCTATGCCACTCACGGAGAGAAAAAATCACCATCAAATCAAATGTATCTGTCCTGGACGCCGGCCATACCTTACAGTCGCTCAGATCGGCCCCAGACTATCTGGAAGATGTTCCGATGGCGAGTTTTCACAGGTGTGCTGGAGGAGGAAGCTGGGCTGAGAGATGACTTGGAGAGAGGTGGGGGGAGGGTTAAAGAGCCGCCTGTTGCTGCGCCTCAGCGAGTGCTCTAGACTGGCTCCATTAACTGAAGCGAACTTGCGCGCACTCGCACCGGCAACTCCTGGCCATATGGTAATCGTACGCCCCTTGTAAAAGAGCCAAGAGCACTTGATCGGGTTTTGTTACTATCCTTCCCGCCGTTTGGCTTGTGTTCCCGGGTTAGTGAAGGATATACACGGCGTGTTTCAACACACCCACCAACCCCCGACATGTCATTTATCAGAGATGTCATTGGGAAAAATGGAACGCAATAATAATTTTTTCCACAATTATGACAATACAGCAGTACTTGGCTGATTATGGACAATTTGGTGGACTGCTGCTTTGGGGGTGTTCCGGTGTTGAAATGCTGCCTGAGAGAATCTCTCTGTAAAATCTGCGCACTTTATAAAAAGAAATCTCACCGGGGAAACCTGCCATTAAGTTAAAACAAAAAGCCCAGCCATATTTAGAATTATAATGAAGCAGTCCCAGTCTGGACTTCAAAGTATTTAGTGCACCAAAATAAGTTTAATTTAGCGAGTTCACTTCCACTCGACTGAATTGACAAGACTTTTTAATGTCCCTGGTAAAGTAAGTAGCAAATGCTAGGCAGATCGTTATGCCCCCATCGAATTATACTGCAATTAAATTATATATCCAGTGGCCACTTCATCCTGTACCTAATAAAGTGGCCACAGAGTGTATGTTCGTGGTCTTCTGCTGCTGTAGCCCGTCCAGGGCAAGGTTCGATGTGTTGTGCGTTCAGAGATACTCTCCTGCACTGTTGTACCACGTGGTTATTAGAGTTACCTGTCACCTTCCTGTCAGCTTGAACCAGTCTGGCCATTCTCCTCAGAGCTCCCTCATTAACGCCCATTCACTCGATTTTTTTTTGTTTTTCGCCCATTCGCTGTAAACTCTAGAGACTGTTATGTGTGAAAACGCCAGGATATCAGCAGCTTCTGAGTTACTCAAGCTGCCCCATCTGGCACCGACAATCATTTCATGGTCAAAGTCACTTGGATTACATTCCTTCTCCATTCTGTTGTTTGGCCTGGACCCCTTGACCATGTCTGCATGCTTTTATACACCAAGTTGCTGCCACATGATTGGCTGATTAGATATTTGCATTAACCTACACGGGTACCTAATAAAGTGGCCACCGAGTGTAAGTCTGACTCAACTATTTAACGTTACTAGGATGCTGTTGAAAGATGCCCCATAGTAGATGAGTGTGGCGAATAGGATTTATTTCACTGTTCCATTTACTTATAAATGTATTAGTTATCAATTCCTGGAAGTGTATGTTAATAACAAAGCCTCCTTATATCACACAAACGTGGAATGCTTCACCTTGTCAATCAATGTCACTTAAAATTCCGGGCAGGAGTATTAGAGTGAAGGAAATTACGCAAATTACAGTCAGATCAGACACGGAAAGAGAAACGTAGCAAGGGAAAGAAGTGATAGTGAATGGGGACTCTGGTAGTCAAACTCAGATTAGTGCATCACTGTCTGGCACGGAGGCTTGAATGCGCCGGACTGTAAGAAGCTGCAGATGGGCGTAGACTCAGTCATTTCCATTACAGGTAAAACCTTGCCTACCTTTGAAAGGATCTTCAAGAGGCACTGCTTCATAAAGGCAGCATCCATCACTAAGGAACCTCACCATTCAGGTCACAACCTCTTCTTGTCGCTACCTAGATGGTTTCTGGTCAAGAAGGCGCCAGCAAAGAACAATTCCCGGAGCAATGTTTTTCAGGGAGACAAACTTTTCAATTATTGCACTTTTTCTATGTCTAGGTTCTGTTTCGGAAACTGTTGGAGCCTATGACGTACAGCTTGGAGTTTGATCGAATGGCCTAGTTCTCTGCTTTCCCTGGAGAGTACCAAAAGCTGCCTCATGGAGATGGGTGCGGAGCCATGATCAACTCCATTTCCAGGCAAGGAGGTCCGCAGTCATTCTCCACGGGGGTCATGGGTCAACAGGTTGGTAACCGGGTCGGTGGTGTTTAGAAGGCTGCAGGTTGGCGAAGCAGCAGTTGTTCTTCACGGGAGGATTGAGATCAATTCTGATGGGATGTTTTCAAATTTCTACTATTTATGTGATTATTGGACTGTATTTTATATTACTCTCTTTCAGTTTTCTGTGCTTATTTTCTTGTTGCCGCTGGCGCGTTGGGGTACCAGGTGGGCGACATGTAAATTTTTGTGGCAGGGAGGGTTTGGGGATTTGGGGTCTGATGTTCTTGTTGTTTCTTCTGTGTGGGCGATTTGTTAGTTTCTGTGTATGAGAGATGTGGTTTGGGATTTGATGCCATTGTTGCTGTTTTTGTGAGGGGGGTGTTGGGGGTTTGGTGTTATTGTAGCTTCTTTTTGAACAGGAAGTGGTTGAGGGCTTGGGATTTGATGTTCCAGCGGCCTTTTTCTGTGTCCATGATCTCTTAGCTTTTGTGCAAAGGAGGAGGTCGGGGGGACTGGGATTTGTGAGCTTTATTTCTTTTTCTTTTTTGTGCAAGGAGGGGTTGATCTCTTTTCCTTCAATGACTCCATGTTTTTTTTTCATGGCCATCTGGAGAAGATGAATATCAGAGTTGTATTGTAAATGGATACTTTGACAATAAAATGAAGCTTTGAACCTTTACCATTGGAGAGGAGTTACTAGGCCCAGACTCAACAATTCAGTGTAATGAATCAGTTAGCATAACACGATTACAGAGCTAACCTCCCTGGTTCAATTCCTCCGCTGGCTATAGGCAGATTCTACGTTCTCACAGTGACCATGTGGGTTTCCTCCAGGTGCTCTGGTTTCCTCCCACATGATAAAGATATAATTGTGTGGAATAGGCTTGATGGACTGATCGAGCTTGTTACTGTGTGCTATCTCTAAAATAAAAAAAATGTTACTTCCTCTCTGCCATCAGATTTCTGAACGATCCTGACTAACACCCTGACTAATCAGGAACCTATCAACCTCACTTTAAATATACCCAATAACTTGGCCACCACGACTGTCTGTGGTAATGAATTCCACAGATTCACCATCATCTAGCCAAAGAAATTCCTCCTCATCTTTGTTATTGGAATTTACTGTTATTTTTATGTCTTTGTATTGTACTGCTGCCACAAACAACATATTTCATCCCATGTAAGTCAGTGATGAGAAACTTGATTCTAATTCTCATGTACATAAAGCTTTCAGAGTAAACAGTGTACAGGGGGTACAGGAGCCTCAGGACCCACACCACCAGGTTCAGGAACAGTTATTACCCCTCAGGTGCAGCGGCTAACAGACTGGTGCAAAGCCAACTGTCTCTGAATGTGAGCAAAACAAAAGAAATGGTTGTTGACTTCAGGAGGGCACGGAGCGACCACTCCCCACTGAACATCGACGGCTCCTCCATTGAGATCGTTAAGAGCACCAAATTCCTTGGTGTTCACCTGACGGAGAATCTCACTTGGTCCCTCAACACCAGCTCCATAGCAAAGAAAGCCCAGCAGTGCCTCTACTTTCTGTGAAGGCTGAGGGAAGTCCATCTCCCACCCCCCATCCTCATCACATTCTACAGGGGTTGTATGGAGAGCATCCTGAGCAGCTGCATCACTGCCTGGTTCGGAAATTGCACCGTCTCAGTTCGCAAGACCCTGCAGCGGATAGTGAGGTCAGCTGAGAAGATCATCGGGGTCTCTCTTCCCACCATTACAGACATTTACACCACACGCTGCACCCACGTAGCTAACAGTATTGTGAAGG
Organism: Hemitrygon akajei; assembly: GCF_048418815.1. Lineage (NCBI taxonomy): Eukaryota > Metazoa > Chordata > Chondrichthyes > Myliobatiformes > Dasyatidae > Hemitrygon > Hemitrygon akajei. The sequence goes on from NC_133133.1 coordinate 120,100,393, forward strand.
ATCCTACGCACCCCTCATACAAACTCTTCTCCCTCCTGCCGCCTGGGAAAGGTACCAAAGCATTCGGGCTCTCACAACCAGACTGTGCAACAGTTTCTTCCCCCAAGCCATCAGACTCCTCAATACTCGGAGTCCAGACTGACATCTACATCATTTATGATTATATTGTAATTTGTCCTCTACTGTGCCTATTGTCTTGTTTATATAACTATTGTACTGCCCTGCACTGCTTTGTGCATTTTATGTAGTCCTGTGTAGGTCTGTACTCTAGTGTAGTTTTCTAGGTTGTTTTATGTAGTCTGGTGTAGCTTTGTGCTGTCTAGTGTAGTTTTGTGTTTCCTGTAGCACCAGGGTCTTGGTGGAACATTATTTTGTTTTTACTGTGTACTGTACCAGCAGTTTATAGTTGAAATGACAATAAACTTGACTTGACTTCACTTGAAACACCAGACTTCTCAGCCAATATGGATAACTTCACTCAGCTCAACACTGACTAATTCCACAACCTATGGACTCACTTTCACGGACTCTACAACTCATGTTCTCAGTAATATTTATTAGCTATTTAATCATCATTATTGTTATTTTGTTTTCCTTTTTGTATTTGCACAGTTTGCAGTCTTTTGCACTTTGTTTGTCTTTCTCCTGTGTTTCTTTGTACCTAATGTGATTGCCCACAAGAAAATGAACATACTGTATATGGTGACATGTACATACTTTGACAGTGAATTTACTTTGAACTTTGAACAAGTTAATAATAAATACAAAACAATATGTAGAGCAATGAGTGCAAAACAACTGAGTTGTGCAAATGTGAAGTAGTCCGAAAAGAAACGCTAATGTGTCAGTAAGAGAAGAGGTCAAATTAAGGGTTCAAAAATGTGGCAGCACCACCGGGAAGGGGATGTGAAAGAAGTGTCTAGTTCAGGAGTTTGATCACAGAGGGGAACAAGCTGTTCCTGAGTCTGATTGTCTGGACTTTCAAGCTCCTGTGTCCTTCACTGCGAAGGTGGAAGAGAGAAGGGAGACCAGCATTTCTGTGGCCATGACCATGATTCTGGGAGGATGTGTTGCCTCCCTGGTGCCAAGGTCAAGGATGTCTCTGAGTGTTTATAGAACTTTCTGAAAGGGGAGGGTGATTAGTTAGGAGTCACTGGTACTAACAGTACAGGCACGGAGAGAGGTGAGGACCTGTATAGAGAACTTAGGGATTTAAGTATTAACTCAAAAAGCAAGACTTCAGTGTTATAATCTTGGCACATAATAGTAAGACTAGAAGTAGGAAGTTAGTGTAGTTCAAGATTTATTGTCGTTCTTCAGTACACAAGTGTAAAGGAAAATGAGTGATTGTTACTCCTGACCCAATAGAGCATAAAAAAGCAGAATAAACATAAAAACACAATAGATATGATAAATAAATTTAGATTATATACATAGACTGATTGTATATAATGGAACGCTGCACCAAACCAGACAGTAATGGCTGATGTGAGGATGGCAGTGTTGCACCAGTCTATTCTGGGGAAGATGGAATTTTACCAACTGCTGCAAGAAATATACCCTCTGCTGAGCCTTCAGTGTGTTGGTTGTTAACACCGAGGACACATTCCACTGTATGTTTCAATGAACATGTGATAAATAGATAGATAGATAGATAGATAGAAATTTTAAGGAAGTTATTGATAATAATAAGAGTGGCCTTTGGGTGAATTTGTTAAACTGTGGAAGGCTAATTACAAAGGTGTTGGACAGGAACTGGAGAAAGTTCATGGGAACAGCTGTTTGAGCGTAACTCCACAGTTGACTCGTGGGAGTGTTTTAGAGACCAGCTGGTCAGAGTTCAGGACCAGCATGGTCCTCCGAGCTTGAAAGATGAGGTGGCAAGTTTTGGAAACCATGGATGACAAGAGATACTGCAGGATTAGTCAAAAAGAAAAAGAAAGTATTTGTGAGGTAAGGGAAGCCGAAATCTGATAAAGCCCTGGAAGAATAATAAGGAAGCAAGGAAGAAATTTAACAAGAAATTAGGAAATCCAAAAGGGCCAGGAAAAGGAGTTATTCTCCCAAGGTATAGATGCAAAGCATGAGAGGACATAGATTTAAGATGAGAGGGGGGAAATTTAAAGGAAATTTATGAAGTGAGTTTCTTACTACACAGAGTGGTAGGTGCTCGGAACACAGTTAGGGTTAGAATCAATTGCAACAACAAAATTTAAGAGGAATTTAGACAAATGAACAGGCAATGAGGAGATAGAGGGGTACAGACTGAGAGAGAATAGAAGGATACACACCAAATGCAGGGAGATCAGAACAAGAGCTAGCCCCATCTCCCTGTTTTAGCCCATATCCCTCTAAACCAGGGGTTCCCAACCTGAGATCCATGGCCCCCTTGTGTAATAGTATTGATCCATGGAACACCTGCTCTGAACCTTTTCTCCTTGTAGCTGTCTAAACGTCTAACTGTTATAGTTGTACCTGTCTCTAACACTTCTTCCAGCAGCTTGTTCCATGTACTACTGCTCTCTGTGAAGAAGTTTTCCTTAGATCTCTTTTAAATACCCCCCCCCCCTCACTCTAACCCTATGTCCTCTAGTTTAGGCTGTCCTGGGTAAAAGGCTGTGTCCATTCACCTGATTGCTACCCCTCAGGATATTAATTACAGTATTACACCAATTATACAGCGTAACCTTCCAGAGTTAATAATTTCCAAACTCAGAATGTGAGGATTTTTTCAATAGGTTTCAATAGATACATTTAATGTAAGAGAAATGTATACAATATACATCCTGAAATTTTTTCTTCACAAGCAATAGTTAGTTCCTAAGCAGACTGCTAAAAACTCACAGAATGATGACTTGATAGATGTGTACAAGATGATGAAGAGGAATAAACTGAGTGGACAGCCAGAGACATTTTCCAGGGTGGAAATGGCCAATAATTAGAGTGGCAGAGTAATGTAGTGGTTAGAACGTTTTACAGTACCAGTGACCCAGGTTCAATTCCTACCACTGTCTGTAACAAGTTGGCACATTCTCACTGTGACCTCGTGGGTTTCCTCCGGGTGCTCCGGTTTCCTCCCACAGACCAAAGACATACTGGTTGGTAGGTTATTTGGTCATTGTCAATTGTCCATGATTAAGTTAGGATTAAATTGAGGGTTGCTGGGTGGTGAGGCTCGAAGGGCTGGAAAGGCCTATTCACTGTACCAAAAATTCAAACATCAAAGTAAAATTTATTATCAAATTACATGTTATGTCATCATTATACAACCCTGAGATTCATTTTCCTGTGGGAATACTCAGCAAATCTACAGAATAGTAACTATAACAGGATCAATGAAAGATCAATCAGAGTGCAAAAGACAAAAAACTATGCAAATACAAATATAAATAACTAACAAGAACATGAGATAACAAGATATAGAGTCCTTAAAGTGAGATTACTGGTTGTGGGAACATCTCAATAGATGGGCAAGTGAGTGTAGTTATCCCCTTTTGTTCAAGAGCTTGATGGTTGATAGTTGATGGAGCAACTATTCTTGAACCCGGTGAGGTGTGAGTCCTGAGGCTCTTGTACCATCTACCTAATGGTGGAAGTGAGAAAAGAGCAAGGCCTGGATGGTGGGGATCTCTGATGATGGATGCTGCTTCCCTACAACAGCGTTTCATGTAGATGTGCTCAACGGTTGGGAGAGATTTACCCGTGATGGACTCGCTGAATCACTACCTTTTGTAGGTATCTAAATAAATACAGATAGATAGATAATCCTGAGGGGGTATGGTAATTGGAGGAAAGTATAGGAGGGGGTTTTAGAGACAGGGTTAGAGATCAATTTTAGAGCTATGTCAGGCTGCTGTTCACTGACTACAGTTTAATGTTCAACATAATTATCCCATCTAGACTCAGAGGGTGGTGGGTGCGTGGAATGGGCTGCCAGGGATGGTGGTAGATTTAGATGCATTGAACATGGAGTACAGAACATTGAGGCACAATGCTGACCCTTCAGCCTACGGTGTTGTGCCAACCTTTTAACTCACTCTAAAATGAATCTAACCTTTCCCTCTTCATAGCCTTTCATTTTTCTATCATCCACGTGCCCGCTGGTTTAATACTCTTCTCTGAGAAATCTTAATTGCTTTAGGGACATTCTAGAGACTCTTAGATAGGCACATGGATGACAGAAAAATGGGGGGCAGTAAGGGTTGAACGGCTAGATTGATCGTAGAGTAGGATGGTACAACATTGTGGTTCAAAATGCCTTTACTGTGCTATAGCATCCTATCTACCAGAACCCTGATGCAGGGTTTTGACTGTGCTGGAATATCCTGTGTTTTAACAATTATTACACAGATAAATCCCAAGAATAATCATGTGGCTAGTAAGTGAATTTCAACATGGCTAAGTGTGAGCTTTTTCACTCTGGTAAGAAAAATAATGAAACATGCATCACTTCAAAAATAGGACTGACGTGGCGCAGAAGGTGAAAAGAAACCCAGGAGTACAAATATACACGTCACTAGAAGTTGGTTAATGAGGCCATAAAGAAAGCAAACCAAGCACTGAAGTTTATTTCTGAAAGGAGAGAAGTGAACACAGCGAGGTTCGGCTGACTCTGTATTGGATTTCGGTCAGACCACACTTCGAGTACTGGGTACAATTATGTTCTCATGCGACAGAGAAATTATAGAGGCATTCAGAAATAGACTTACCAAGAAATGCACGACTACAGCCTACCAGGAAGGAATGAGCAATGATTTTGCGTGTGTTGCTCTGGAGTTCCAGCATCTGCAGAATCCCCCAACGTGCTGGAGGATTCTGGACGTGCAGCAGGTCAGGCAAATTAAGCAGTTGACATTCTGGGCTATCGGGGCAGATACAGGTGTGTGTGTGTGTGTGTGTGTGTGTGTGTGTGTGTGTGTGTGTGTGTGTGTGTGTGTGTGTGTGTGTGTGTGTGTGTGTGTGTGTGTGTGTGTGTGTGTGTGTGTGTGTGTGTGTGTGTGTTGGTGGGTATGTGGTGTTTACAGATCTGGTATTTGTGCGGGGACTGGTGTGGGTGAGGATGTCTGTGAGGGTGGGGGAAGAGACCAGTGTTCATATGGGGACAAGTACAGGTGTGTCTGGGTGCGACTGTGCATCCAAAAACAGGAACAAATATCTGCCCTCCTTGGTTAGTGACCAGAGCCCAGCTGGAAGAGGGGTGAGGAGAGGGGAGCAGGTGTTTTGATGTACAGCTGACAAATAAAGCCAATATTTATTTTTATCTATGATCTTTTAACCTAATCCCCTTTCACTCTGTATGTTTCCCTCTTTCTGTTATTTGTGTTTATGATCACATACACCAGGGTGCAATGAAACTCCTTGCTGAGTGACGCTCACCAGGTAATCAGTAGGGATGGTAATAACCAATATGTCCAAGACCACACAGCAACAGAGTGGAGCAAAGATTGCAGTGCAAAAAGAAATTTCAAATGATCAACAGGATACCTTTGGACCATCTGGACAACTGTAAGACCATAGGACACGGGAACTGAATTAGGCCATTCAGCCCATTGTCTGCTCCCCATTCCATCATGGCTGATTTATTATCACTGTCAACCCCATTATCCTGCCTTCTCCCTGTAACCTTTGACACCCTGACTAATCATGAACCTATCAACCTCGCTTTAAAGGGATTATAAACCAACGGACTCCCACAGCTACCTGGAATATACCTTGTTGCACCCTGCTACTTGTAAAAATGCCATGTCCTTTTCTCAATCCCTCCGTTTCTGCTGCATCTGCTCTCAGGATGAGGCTTTTCATTCCAGAATGAAGGAGAAGTCATCCTTCTTCAAAGAAAGGAGCTTCCCTTCCTCCACCATCAATGCCGCCCTCAACTGCATCTCTTCCATTTCACGCACGTCTGCTCTCACCCCATCCTCCCACCACCCTACCAGGGATAGGGTTCCTCTTGCCCTCACCTACCACCCCACCAGCCTCCGCACCCAGCACATAATTCTCCATAACTTCCCCCACCTCCAACTGAATCCCACTACCAAACACATCTTTCTCTCCCTCCAACCTTCTGCTTTCCACGGGGATTGCTCCCTACTCGACTCCCTTGTCCATTCGTCCCTCCCCACTGATCTCCCTCCTTGCAAGTGGAACAAGTGCCACACCTGCCCCTACACCTCCACCCTTGCTATCATTCAGGGCTCTAAACAGTCCTTCCAGGTGAGGCGACACTTCACCGGTGAGTCTGCTGGGGTCATTTACTGTGTTTGGTGCTCCCAGTGTTGCCTCCTGTACATCGGTCAGACCCAACGTAGATTGGGACACCGCTTCACCAAGCATGTAGGCTTCATCTGCCAGAACAAGTGGCCACCATTTTATTTCCACTTCCCATTCCCATTTTGATATGTCTATCCATGGCCTCCTCTGCTGTTGGGATAAGGCCTCACTCAGGTTGGAGGAACAACACATTAAGTTCCATTTGGGTAGTGTCCAACCTGATGGCATAAATATTGATTTCTCAAACTTCCGGTAATGCCTCCAAACCCCCCCCCCCCCCCTCACCATTTCCCATCCCCTTGTCCCTCTCTCATGTTATCTCCTTGCCCACCCATCGCCTCCCTCTGATACTCTTCCCCCCCCCCCACCTCTCTTCTTTCTTCTATGGCATTCTGTCTCTTTCACCAATCAAGTTCCTAGCTCTTTGCTTCATCCCTCCTCCTCCCAGTATCACCTCTCTTCCCTCCCCCCACCTTTCAAATCTACTCCTCAGCTTTTTTTCTCCAGTCCTGCCGAAGGGTTTCAGCCCGAAATGTCGACTGCACTTTTTCCACAGATGCTGCCTGGCCTGCTGAGTTCCTCCAGCATTTTGTGCGTGAGCCTCGCTTTAAGTATAGTCAATAAGTTGACCTCCATAGTAATCTGTGGCAATGAATTCCACAGATTCACCACCCTCTGGCGAAAGAAGTTCCTCCTCATCTCTGTACTAAATGGATGTTTTTGTAAAAAAAGGATCTAGTGCTTTCCTGGCATATATGATGATATCCTGCCACATACCAGTGATTGATTTTAACCAATGTTTTGATGACAAACTCTGTCACCTTCACCCAGACGTTCTTGAATTCTGAGGCTGTGCCCTCTGATCCTAGACATATATCCAAGATATATCCTCTCCCCTTCTACTCTTCCTAGGCCTTTTAATATTTGGTAGGTTTCAGTGAGATCCCCCTTTATTCTTCTAAACTCAGTCAGTGAGTACAGACCTAAAGCTCCAGAATCTCATACGTCAGGCTGCTGTTCACTGACTACAGTTTAACGCTCAACATAATTATTCCATCTAGACTCATCACCAAGCTTCTAAACCTGGGCCTCTGAGCCTCCTTTTGCAACTGGACCCTCGACTTCCTCACCAGCAGTGAGGATTGGCTGCAACATTTCCTCCTCACGGACCATCAACACACGAGCTCCTCCGAGCTGGGTGTTGACCTCTCCGCTCTACTCTCTCTCTATGAATGAGACAGCGGCCCAGCACAACTCCTACGGATGACATAGTTGCGTATTTAATGGAACACAGAACATAGAAGTCTACAGCACATTCCAGGCCCTTCGGCCCACAATGTTCTGCCGACCATGTAACCTACTCTAGAAACTAGAGTTTCCATAGCCCCAGGGAAATATTTCAATAATATTTGAGTAATCTTGTACATATATTATTCAATTAAGCATTCTTGTTTAAGTAATCAATTATGGGCGATATGTAAAAAATGTATGAATTGTATACGTCATCATGCTACTACGTGATATGTGCACGCCTCGTTGAAAGTGAAGATTTAGCTACACCCGTATTCCTAGACTCTTGCGTCTTCATTTGAACTGGTTTAGTGCTTTGAAGCTACAAAGTGTAGCAGCTGTTGGACAAATCACAGGTGGGGAGTCAGTGTACAGGAGTGCGGTAGAACACCCGGCTGAGTGGTGACAGAACAATGGCCTCCTGCTCAGAGAGAGGTGGTTGTGTGGAACAGTCTGCCGGGGTGGTGGTAGAGGGAGATACACCTAGGAAACTCTTAATGAGCACATGGACGATAGAAAAATGGAGGAGGATGCTGGAGTTAAGGGTGAGATTGATCTTAGAGTAGGTTAAAAGGTCAGCACAACATCATGGGCCAAATGATATGTAACGCAATGTTCTGTGTTCTGTCATTAAGACTGAAGAGCTGATTCTGGATTTCAGGAATGGAAAGGAGGGTGGACGTACAACAGTCTACATTGTAGGATTGGTGGCAGAGAGGGAGAGCTTTTAACTCCTGGGCATTGTCATAACAGATGATCTTTTGATGGCCCTGAACATAAATACAATTACAAGGAAGTTATTCCCATGTCTTTATTCTCTTAGAAGGATAAGGAAGTTTAGCCTCTGCAGAGGTACTGTTGAAGGAATCCCGACCAGCTACATCATGGTTTGGTACGGCAGTTCGAATGCACGGGTAGGGAAGAAGCTTCAGAGGGCAGTGGACTCTGCCCAATACATCACATGTACATCCCTGCCCACCACTAGGAGTATCTACAGGAGCCACTGCCTCAAACAAGAAACACACACCATCCAGGCCATGCCATCTTCTCACAGCTGCCATTGGCTAGGAGCTACAGAACCTTGACATCCTACACCACGAGGCTCAGGAACAGCTGCTTTCTTTCAACCATTTAATTCTTGAATATCCCAACACAACCCTAATCAGTATGTCAGTATGGCCACTTTGGGACATTATTTTGTTCTATCTGTGTTCATTCTTGCATAATTTATGTTTATTCTTGTGAATGTTCTCTATCTAATGCCTGGTGCTTGTGATCTGTACTGGTATTGGGATTGGTTTATTATTGTCACATGGACTGAGGAACAGTGAAAGGCCTGTCTTGTACTGTTCCACAAATCAAATAATTATAGAGTGCAAAAGACGAATCAATAACACTGCAGAATAAAGTGTAAAAGCTATTGAGAAAGTGCAGTGCAGGTAAACAATAAAGTGCAAGATCATAATGAGGTAGAATGTGAGACCAAGACTCCATCTTATCACACAAGAGTCCATTCAGGAGTTGGATAACAGTGAGCCTTCAGCTTGATATCCTTGAGCCTGGTGGTATGCATTTTCTGTCCAATCTGAGGGGGAAGGAGATAATTCTGGGGTGGGTGAGGTCTTTAATATGCTGACTGCTTTACTGAGGCAGTGAGAAGTTTAGACAGAATCTCTGGAGGAGAGGCTGGGCCCTATGATGTGCTGTGCTGCGTCCGTGGTTCTACAATTTCTTGGGGTCAAGTACAGAGCAGTTGCCATACCAAGCTGTTATGCATCCAGCTTTCTAGGTGCACCAGTGAAAACTGGTAAGATATAAAAATGTATAATTGATAAAAAAAATTGCTAGAATTAGGGAGTAGGCCTCAGGCCCTCAAGCCTGCCCTACCATATATGCAGCCTCATCATTAGCTCCACTCTCATGAGATTAGCCTCCCCACCTTCGAGGACATTGTCAATAGGCGATGCATCAAGAAGGTGGCATCCATCACCCAGAACATGCCCTCTTCTCGTTCTTTATCAATCTTTTTATTAGTTAAATAAAAAATACACATATTAACAAGAGAATTGTCTCAGAAATCTATATCAATAACAATTCAAATAGAAGGAAAAATACAAATTATCACAATCATACATAGAATTAATCTAATAGTATGTAATATAAAAGAGATAATTGATTCTCCTCTTATCCATAACAAGAAGAAAAAAGATAAAGAAACTTTTATAATTGAAATGTACATTGAAAAAAAACTCAGAACTGTGGTAAACTATGTATACCCGTCTGGACACGCTCCTCCCACAGACCCCTGTATAAAGGCGATTGGGGCACTGCTCCTCCCTCAGTCTCCGAGATGCCGTACTCCCTTTTGCTGCTAATAAAAGCCTATTGTTCACTTCCAGTCTCCGAGAGTTATTGATGGTGCATCAAGAACACAAAAAAAAACAAACAAAAAAAAGAAGAAAAGAAACTGGGCAGTTCGTCTTGAGAGTAAAAGCGGGAAATAAGGAAAAAACTTCAAAAGGGTAACTGGAAGGGCCACATCTTTCAACCAAACTGCGTCATAATATTGGACCACGCAGTGGCATGAAGTCAAAATGGCAAATCCAGCCACGAACTGCCCCTCCTCACAGGGAGGGGTCCTCCTTTAATACCCTGTAAAAAAAACCTGTCACATGACCTCTACTGGCAGGAAAATGACGTCACTCCACCATCACAAGACCACTACCCTAAGTCCAGTATAGCTTCAACACCACTGTCACGTGTCACGGGTACGTAACAATGAACACTCCTCACTCTATGCTCTCTTTTTGCACGACTTAATTCTTTTTACATATTTCTGTAACTGTAATGTTTTTTTATCTGTACTGCTATCGCAAAGCATCAGATTCCACAACTCATGTCAGTGATAATAAACTTGGTTCTGATTCCATCCAGTTCTTCATAGTTCTCAGTTTCCTGGTCTTTCAATAATGTATTTGCCTCCATCTTAAACATTCCTGGCCACCGCAATCCTCTGGGGCAAAGAGTTCAAAAGGCAAAAAAGTTAAAGTCAGATTTATATCGAAGAACACATGTATTACTATCTTCTGCTTTGAGGTTTGTTTTCTCGCAAGTACCTACAGGAAAATAAAGAACCACAATAACATTTGTGATCAAATGACTGACAAACAACAAATGTGCAAAAGAAGACAAACTGTTCAAATAAAAAACAGATATATGGCTCTCAGGTCAGCAAGCTTTCCCACACCATTAGGAAGGCAAAAAGTGGTTACAGTATATACAGGGGATACACAGCCAGATCTGTCAAGCCAGAGACACGAGGCACATATGACTGGGCATTCAGACCATTATGGACTACAAGTCCGCCCTGTGCATCAGCAACAGTGACACCTCTCTTCCTGATAGGCTGAATGTCTTTTACACTCGGTTTGGTACATAGAATGATGTGTCAGCGACTACTGCCCAGTGACACTGACCTCAGCAGTAATGAAGAGCTTTGAGCGGCCGGTTATGGACCACATTAAATCCTATCTTCCTGCTAGTTTGGACCCTTTCCAGTTTATCGCTCAGATCAGTCCACTGGTGATGCCACAGCCTCTGCCCTCCTCCCCATCCTGTCCCACTTGGAAAATGATGCTTCATATGCCAGGATGCTGTTTATTGACTTCAGCTTGGCATTTAATATGATCGTCCCTCGGAAGCTGCTGGGTAAATTGTCCTCATTGGTCCTCAGCACCTCTGTCTCTCTGTAACTGGATTTTGGACTTCTTGACAGAAGTACCACAGCCAATCCATGTTAGCAGCAACATCTCCAGCTCCATCACACTGAGCATGGGACCCCACCGCACTCTCACCAGAACTGCAGGCTCAACCGGCTGCTGTTCACGCTACTGACACACGACTGTACTCCCAGATCCAGTTCAAAGCGAATCATCGGCTCCTCTACAAATCACCCACTCCACCTCTGGCAGCGATACCACTCCAACTGTGATCCTGGTGCCCCGAACATGTTACGCCTCAAAAATGCACAGCTCATTCCCCCAGACCAGCCTCGCCCCCACCTGCGGCGATAGTTCACTACAACTTGCTTCATGAAAAATGTTATAAGTGGGGATTTTAGTCGAATCACTTGCCTTATGATTTTTACCAGTAGGCTGTCGAACATCTTCGGTAGTGCCATCTTAAACCAGAACCTATCAATCTCAGCTCTAAACATACTCAATGACTTGACCTCCACAGCCGTCTATTGCAGTGAAGTCCAGGCATTCCTCCCCATTTCTGTTCTAAAAGGACATCCTTCTATTCTAAGGCTGTGCTCTCTGGTCCTAGACTTTCTCACTACTAGAAGCATCCTCTCCATGTGTACTCTATCTAGGCTTTTCAATATTCAGTAGGCTTCACTCCATAGATCTGAGGACATGTTCCCTGCAGTAACTTGTGTAGGACTGCTAAACATTAAGGTCAGGTTCTGGTGACAGGTATGAAATATCAACAATGCCGATATGAAAGTGAGTAAGCAATTACCTGCTCATCTTTCCATGAACCTGCAACTTCAAATTTCTTAGAAGTTTGCATAGATTCAGCATGTCATCTGAAACTTTGACAAGAGAGTATCCTGACTGGATGCATCATGGTATGGAAACACCAAAGAAAATGTCTACAAAAAGTGATGGATACATCCCAGTTCATCACAGGAATGCACCCCCCCCCCCCCCCCACCACCACTACTGAGCACATCTACAAGGGACGGAGGTACAGGAGCCTCAGGTCCCACAGCAGCAGGTTCAGTTACCCTTCAAACTTCAGGCTCTTAGACTGGCATGGATAATTTCACTCACCTCAACAATGAACTGATTGTACAATCTGCAGACTCCCTTTCAAGGACCTTCACGGGCCTGCAACTCATGCTCTCAGAATTATTTATTATTATTTGTTTCTTTGCATTTGCAGAGTTTGTCTTCTTTTGTACATCGGTTGTTTGTCAGTCTGCGTTTGTGTGTAGATAGATAGATAGATAGATAGATAGATACTTTATTCATCCCCATGGGGAAATTCAACATTTTTTCCAATGTCCCACACACTTGTTGTAGCAAAAACTCATTACATACAATACTTAACTCAGTAATAATATGATATGCATCTAAATCACTAACTCAAAAAGCATTAATAATAGCTTTAAAAAAAGTTCTTAAGTCCTGGCAGTTGAATTGTAAAGCCTAATGGCATTGGGGAGTATTGACCTCTTCATCCTGTCTGAGGAGCATTGCATCGACAGTAACCTGTCGCTGAAACTGCTTCTCTGTCTCTGGATGGTGCTATGTAGAGGATGTTCAGGGTTTTCCATAATTGACCGTAGCCTACTCAGCGCCCTTCGCTCAGCTACCGATGTTAAACTCTCCAGTACTTTGCCCACGACAGAGCCCGCCTTCCTTATCAGCTTATTAAGACGTGAGGCGTCCTTCTTCTTAATGCTTCCTCCCCAACACGCCACCACAAAGAAGAGGGCGCTCTCAACAACTGACCTATAGAACATAGATTTTCATTGATTCTATTGTATTTCTTTGTTCTACTGTGAATGTCTGCAATAAATGAAATTCACGGTAGTATACGGAGGCATGAACATACTTCGATAATAAATTTACTTTGAACTTTGAACTTTCCAGCTGTCGCTCATTCCTATCTTACCGAAGGAGATGAAGGATATTAAATTGAGGGCAACAGGGATCAACCCCTGGCTTAGGCTCAATGAACTGACTGCCCATGCAATTTAATGATCAGACATATTTCATTACCACCTCTCTGCTGCTACACATAGCCCAACCACACCTCTATTTTACATAAAAAAGATTTAAAAAACTTAGATTTATTTGTCACATATACATTGAAACATTGAAACCAGCAGTGAAATGTGTTGTTTGTGTCAATGACCAACACAATACAAAGGTGTGAGGGCTGCCCGTGAGTCTCACTATGTTTCCTGCACCAACGTAGTATGCCCACAACTTACTGACTCTAACCCGTACATCTTTGGACGGTCGGAGGAAACCAGAGTACTTGGAGGAAACCCATGCGGTCGCAGAGAGAAAGTACAAACTCCTTACAGACACCGTCTGGGTAGTCTCCAGCCCCTTGGTATGAACATCAAATTCTCCAACTTCTGGTAATTCCCTCCCTTCCCTTCCCCCATTCCACTTTCACTCTGTCTCCTCTTTCAGCTGCCTATCACCTCCCTCATGGTTCTGCCTTCTTCTACTACCCATAGTGCTTTCCCCTTACATTTCTTCTTCACCTCTCCGGCCTATCCCCTCCCTGCTTCCCCTCCCCCACCCCTTGATCTTTCCTCTGATTGGTTTTCCACCCTCCCCCCACCTTCTCTATGCCCTCTCCTTCTTCAGTCCTGACGAAGGGTCTCGGCCGGAAACGTTGACTGCTCATTTCAACGGATGCTGCCCGACCTGCTGAGTTCATCCAGCTTGTTTGTACGTGTTGATTTGACTTTTTTCCACAGCATCTGCAGCACACTTTGTGTTTGCTACAGCGGTAGGAATTGAAACCCAGTCGCCAGCGATGTAAAACATTATGCTATCTGCTACGCTACTATGTCATTAATATTGGATAAAGTTAGAAATAAACGGGCAAGTGCCATTTTTTTATTCACCCGGGGGTTGTGGGCTTTCATTACTCGTCCCTAGCTGCCCTTGAAAGGGTGGTGCCTTGCCGAACCGCAGCAGTCCGTGAGGTGTGGGCTTAGTCACAGTGCTGCTGGAGAGCAAGCACACCAGCGGAGTCATGGCGATAGCTTTCTAAGTCAGGGTAGTGAGCGTCTTGGAGGGCAACTTCTAGGGGGTCCCCCCCCCCACACCACATCGTTGCTTTCCTTGTCCTGCCAGCTGGTAGATGTGGGGGCCTTTTGGTGAATTCCTGCGGTCCCACAGACAGTACAAACCACTGCCGTGCATTGGTGGGGCAGTGAGTAAATAGTTGTAGACTGGGGAGGAGGGGGTGCAGCCTAACTAACAGCCTGTTCTGGTCTGTATGGTGCCACGCTTCTTCAGTGTTATTGAAGCTGCTCTTATCCAAGCAAATAGAGAGTGCTCCACTACATGAGTATACTGTCACACAGTAGCTTACCATCATCACACTGGCTGACAAGGGCGAAGCAAGGCAGTAGCAAAACTTTTTGGTCTCTCAACCCAATACTTTCTCTTTGGTTATTGTATTACAACGGTAGAAAAGAGTTTGCTGTCTGCTCAAAATACTCTAGCATGAGGAACGAGGATGTCAGTTGACTTCTTTTCAACTCCTTGAATATTAATTCACTGCTTTCATAAACAGCTCCTTGAAGTTTAGGATATTAAAATAGAGCCATCTGGCTTTGCTTTATACAGACAATTTGTTTGGAAAACAGCAGCTGGGGGAAAATCAGCCAGAATATTTTCCAGCATGACATCAACAGTCAATGGAAGAGACAGAGACACTGAAGAGTACCCAGCGACTTTTACCAACTTAATCTTCAATATAGACCAAGAGAACTTTTTCCATTGAGTTTACTGAAGACATCCCCTTTCCATTCCCTCATTATCTGTCAACTTCTCCTGCAACATATTCCAACTTTAGATTTTGTTCTGGTCCCTTTCCATTTGAAATATTCTCTTTCTGAAAGTCAATGCACACACTCAGCACTGACCCTAATGATAAGTTTCAAAATTCAAAACTCAAGTTTCAAACTTATTTATCATCTGTACATCAAAACATCAAGTGAAATATATTGTTTGCAGTAACAACCAACACAACTGAGGAAGTGCTGGGGGCAGCCCGCAAATGTCACCACACATTCTAGCGTCAACACGCCCAGGACAACACAGAACACAACAAGTGACAAGACAACAACAGCAAAGCAAACTCTCCTCCCACCCATGCCAATACACTGTCCTCCAGACCAAGACAAGCTACCTTTGACCTCCAGCCTCCAGCCGACTCGAACTTGGACTGACAGACATCGGGCTTCGACTTCCTCTGCGCACTCGCTGATGTCCACAGACTTGGGGCTCGAATCGATGGACCCCAGCTTCCGATCAAGCTTTGAGCTTCAGCTTTGATCCCAGCACCTGCCAATAACCAGCCACCAGGCCTCGGACTGAAGACTCGCTGCTGACGGAACCCTACACACTGCGTGCCCCTGTAGTAAATACCACTGCTGACTCACTCTTCGAGGTCATGTATTGTCATAGGATTTGTGCATATAAATTGGCAAATTTGTTTATTATCATATGTACCGAGGTACAGTGAACAACTTTATTTGACGTATCATCTGTACAGACCATTCCTTCGCATCAGTACACTGAGGTACTGAAAGAAAATCAGTAACAAATGAAGAGTAGAGTGTTACCGCTATCGATAAAGTGCTACACTGGTGATAATAAGGTGCAACGACATAAAGACTGTGAGGACAGGAGTCAATCTTATCATACACAGGAACAGGAAGGAAATGCCATCATGTAACTGGGCTGGAATGACCCTCTATCTGCAATACAGCTGACTCTGCCACAGCTGGCTCAGACAGACCCCCAGCACTATCAGCAATCAATCGGTCAGAAACCCCGGATCTGGGTTAGACAGACCCCCAGCACTATCAGCAATGAATCGGTCAGAAATCCCGGATCTGGGTTAGACAGACCCCCAGCACTATCAGCAATCAATAGGTCAGAAACCCCGGATCTGGGTCAGACAGACCCCTAACACTATCAGCAGTCAATCAGTCAGAAACCCCGGATCTGGGTTAGACAGACCCCCAGCACTATCAGCAATCAATAGGTCAGAAACCCCGGATCTGGGTCAGACAGACCCCTAACACTATCAGCAGTCAATCAGTCAGAAACCCCGGATCTGGGTTAGACAGACCCCCAGCACTAACAGCAATCAATAGGTCAGAAACCCCGGATCTGGGTCAGACAGACCCCTAACACTATCAGCAGTCAATCGGTCAGAAACCCCGGATCTGGGTTAGACAGACCCCCAGCACTATCAGCAATCAATCGGTCAGAAACCCCGGATCTGGCTCAGACAGACCCCCAGCACTTTCAGCAGTCAATAGGTCAGAAACCCCGGATCTGGGTCAGACAGACCCCTAACACTATCAGCAATCAATAGGTCAGAAACCCCGGATCTGGGTTAGACAGACCCCCAGCACTATCAGCAATCAATAGGTCAGAAACCCCGGATCTGGGTCAGACAGACCCCTAACACTATCAGCAGTCAATCGGTCAGAAACCCCGGATCTGGGTTAGACAGACCCCCAGCACTATCAGCAATCAATCGGTCAGAAACCCCGGATCTGGCTCAGACAGACCCCCAGCACTTTCAGCAGTCAATAGGTCAGAAACCCCGGATCTGGGTCAGACAGACCCCTAACACTATCAGCAGTCAATCGGTCAGAAACCCCGGATCTGGGTTAGACAGACCCCCAGCACTAATAGCAATCAATAGGTCAGAAACCCCGGATCTGGGTCAGACAGACCCCTAACACTATCAGCAGTCAATCGGTCAGAAACCCCGGATCTGGGTTAGACAGACCCCCAGCACTATCAGCAATCAATCAGTCAGAAACCCCGGATCTGGGTTAGACAGACCCACAACACTATCAGCAGTCAATCGGTCAGAAACCCCGGATCTGGGTCAGACAGAAGCACAACACTATCAGCAATCAACCGGTCAGAAACCCCGGATCTGGCTCAGACAGACCCCCAGCACTTTCAGCAGTCAATCGGTCAGAAACCCTGGATCTGGGTTAGACAGACCCACAACACTATCAGCAGTCAATCGGTCAGAAACCCCGGATCTGGGTTAGACAGACCCACAGCGCTATCAGCAGTCAACCGGTCAAAACCCCGGATCTGGGTTAGACAGACCCCCAGCACTTTCAGCAGTCAACCGGTCAGAAACCCCGGATGCATCTCAGAAGTTCCAACACTTAAAGTTTACCAAAAGGCATTTTGAATTCTTAAAACTTTGAAAGAATAAATTCCTTTAAGCACTTCAAAACACTTTAACTAAATCAATTATTTAAAAGAAGTATAAGTTACTTAATAGTTAATTTGCACCCGATTATTGTATTCTTTAGTTCAAATAAATGCAGATGCCATTCTCACTCCAGGTCTGGGTAGGAGCTGTGGTGAATGTGGTGGGATTCACCTTTCTACTGATCTTAAGCAGAATATGCTTTTCTATTTTAGTATTAAATAACATCTATGTGAAGCTGAATTGGTTACTCACTTCTGATTTCTACAAGATCTTTAATCCTAAATGTAATATTTACCAATGACGTAACTGACTGTATTCTGAGCAGCCCAGAAGAGAGTTCAAAAAGAAAATATCACGGAGTAAGGAAATTTGAAATAGTATCTTCAGAGCAAAAAACTCAGTTCACTTTATATTGGCAAACTGCTTCAGGACTGGATACTGTTTGAGAATTCAAGCAAGAGTAGACATATACTTTCTTTCTGATTGTAATTATTGTAATTTATAGTTTTTAATGTACTGCAGCCACAAAACAGCACATTTCACAATATATGCCAGTGAGATTAAACCTGATTCTGATTCTGGGTCTTCGGGCTCTTGTACCTCCTCCCCGATGGAAGAGGACATGTCCTGGATGCTGAGGATCTTCACTGAGGGATGGCAACTTCATGAGGCACTGCCTCTTGCGTTGGAACCTCCATTCCCGTGCTGGATCTGACCAGAACCCTCTTCACTGCACAGCCAAAGAAATTTGCCGAGTTACACACATGAGCTGTTGGAGGAACTCAGCATCCATGAAGGGGAATAACCGGTCCACATTTCGGGCCAAAACCCTGCATTGGCCTGAGATATTGACCATTTATTCCCCTCCACTGATGCTGCTGACTCATCGAGTTCCTTCAGCACTTTTTGTATGTGGCTCTGGATTTCCCGCATCCGCAGAACCTCTCGTGTTGATCTCCAGCACCTCCCGTGCTATAGAAATTTGCAACAGTCTTCGGTGACATACCAAATCTCCTCAAGCCATCAAGTACTCACTTACACAGATTCCATTTCATTTTGCCCACATCCCTGGATTCAATCACTGGTCTGCACGCTAGGGACAACTTAGAGCAGACAATTAACCTTCCAAAGTGTCCGTCTCTGAGATGTGGGAGGAAACCAGAGAACCTGGGAGAGATCCACACATTCACATTCACTGGGAGAATGCGTTAGCTCCACACAGACAGGACCCCGAGTCAGGATTGAACCCTCGTCTCTTGAGGGATTATTGTGAGGGATTATCGTCCCTCTCGTCTCTCACAGCGGTTCTACGCACTGTGCCATATCTCCTAGCAATTTACTCTCCCTTCCTTAATCAACATATTATGTCGGCTTGGGTCTGATTTTGAAATGGGCGTCTCTTTACCAAATGCCCACCACTTGCACTGAGTGTCCAATCCCAGTTATCACAGAATCAGATTTATTATCGTGACATTTGTTGTTTTGCCACAGCGGTACAGTGTAGTATGTTAAAAATTACTATGTTACAATGAGAAATGCATGAAAAATTGATCAGTAGTGCAAAAAGAGAGCAAAATAGTGAGGTAGTGTTGTTGGGTTCATGGGCCATTTGCAGATCTGCTTGTGGATAGAGCTGCCACAGCAATAATTGCCAGGGTTGATCATAATCCATCCTGGTCGGCTCCCTGCTGCAATCATTACAGTCCTCAGAATCACTGAGCTGATTGGGAGTGAAAGAAACTGATTGTATTAAATACAAGTTTATTATCCAGATGTAATTTAATGCAGTGAGCTTGTTGGCAGACTTTAGCCGGTCAGTACCATGAGGGCATTGAACTCATTATGCTCTTTGATGAAGAAAGACGTCTGTTTTTGATGAGTTATTTAAAATACTTGGAGAAATGACAGGAAAATTGTGTACTGGCTTTGAATGCAACTTTATGATTCAAAGTTAGGATATAAAGACATTTAAAAACTTGGATCCAGGAGGTGATGAATTCAACTGTGTTGTGCAAGTTGTTAGATCCCATTCCTACACATGCCTTACACACCATCAAGGGCCCTTGGAGCTACAAAGAGCTGCTAAGACAGCTCCTCAGACAGGATGAAGAGGTCAATACTCCCCAATGCCATTAGGCTTTACAATTCTACCGCCAGGACTTAAGAACTTTTTAAAAGCTATTATTAATGCTTTTTGAGATAGTGATTTAGATGCATATCATATTTTTTTACTGAGTTAAGTATTGTATGTAATTAGTTTTGCTACAACAAGTGTATGGGACATTGGAAAAAAAGTTGAATTTCCCCATGGGGATGAATAAAGTATCTATTTATCTATCTATCTATCTATCTATCTAAAGTTCACCTGTACAACTAACTCTCTCACCGCAAGACACTACCCTGCAACTGATGAAAGGTAGAATGAGACCATGGAATATAGAACACCACAGCACAATACAGGCTCTTTCATGACATAAGTCAGTGATTATAAGCCTGATTCTGATTCAGTTTCTTCCTTAAAATGCTGGTCTCGATGGGTAGTCGTGCTCATAAAACGTAGAACATTACAGCACAGTACAGGCGCTTTGGTCCACAATGTTGTGCCAACCTTTTAACCTACTCTAAGATCAATCTAATTCTTCCTGCCCACATAACCCCTGTTTTTCTGTCATCCATGTGCCTATCTAAGTGTCCCTTAAATGTCGTTAGTGTATCTGCCTGTACCACCACCCCTAGCTTTAAATTTCTCGCACCCACCACTCTCTATGTCTTCATAGAGATACCTTTGACACCCTATATTTCCTCCAATCACCTTAAAAATATGACCCTTCATGTTAGCCATTTCTGCCCTGTGGAAAAGTGTGTGGCTGTCCACTTGATCTCTGCCTCTCTTCATCTTGTATCCCTCAGTCAAGGCACCTCTCATCCTCCTTTGCTCCAGAGAGAGGACTGTATCATTAGATACCACACTGTGCAAAAGTCTTAGATGCATATATATAGCAAAGGTACCTAAAACTTTGGCACTGTACTGTAGTAACTTCTGTATTGGACTGCATTGCTGCAAAAAATAAACAAATTTTATGACATATGTGAGTGATGATAAGCCTAATTCTGATATGGGTCTCTATTGTGGACTGAGAGTGGGCGAGGGGAATCATGTTTGGGAAAAAGGGGAAAGAAGAGGGGAGAGAACAGGAAGCACCAGGGAGACATTCTATAATAAACAATAAGCCAGTTGTTTGGAATCAAATGACCTTGCCTGGTATCTCAGGGCTGATAATGTCTTTACCCTCACCAGCTCCCTGCCTCTGGCACTCCTTCTCTGCCACCTGTCCCACACCTCTCCCACAGCACTCCACTCTCGCCATTCCCAAAATCCTTTGCTCCCACCAGAGTTATAAACTTGCTCTCCGATCCACATTGAAAATACAGTACGATGCAAAAGTCTTAGGTGCCCTAGCTATAGAAATGTGCCCAAGACTCTTGCACAGTACTATATGCTCTCGAATCCAGTCAGCCCCCTGGCTTTGAAGAACATGTCAGCAGCTTACAGTCATTTGAGGAAACTCTGCCACAATTCCTATTGTAAGTTGCTTTAACCAACAATTACAACAACTCCCTTGTACCAAAGACAAGAAACTTTTTCCACCAAGGGAGAATTATATTCACCACGAGATCCTGTTTACAGCAGACTCCTTTTCCATTACAAATGTTTACTAATTGAAATTTTGTACATAAAATACTGTAACTAACGCTGAGATCAAAAGGAGTTTGTAGGCGTATATTCTTTCCTGTACTATGAGTCACCGAAATGTGCTCTCATTTCATTTTACCCATCCAAACCAAAGTTCAGCTCTGCCCTTGCATTTGGCT
This sequence comes from Hemitrygon akajei, assembly GCF_048418815.1. Taxonomy (NCBI): domain Eukaryota; kingdom Metazoa; phylum Chordata; class Chondrichthyes; order Myliobatiformes; family Dasyatidae; genus Hemitrygon; species Hemitrygon akajei. The sequence goes on from NC_133133.1 coordinate 120,121,846, forward strand.
TTTCACTTTGTAACTCTTGAATGGACATCTTGTACAATAATTATGGACTCTTGACCTCACAATGTACCTCGTTATGATCTTGCACCATATTGTTTACCTGCACTGCACTCTCTCAGTAGCTGTTACACTTTATTCTGCACTGTTACTGTTTTACCTTGTCCCACCTCAACGCAATGTGTAATGATCTGATCTGTACGAACGGTAGGCAAAACAGGCTTTTCACTGTATCTCGGTATGCGCGACCAACACCAGTACTAAATAACCCATAGTTCGGACGTCCACCTGGTAACTGCCTCCAGGTTCATCCATCATCTGTTTGGTGTTTGGTTTGGTAGGTTCATTCAGAGATGTAAGTTTACCCCAGACTATGAGAAGAATGTGGGGAGAGTGGGATGGGTTAGCTGTAAAGATACAGCTTCGGTAGCCAGCACAGACTCAATAAGCTGAAGGGCCTGGTGAACCCCTCTACCTGTCTATGACTATGTTAACAGAAGACCGAAACGGTGCCTGTCACGTCACCCTTCTATAGAGGAAAAATGTTATTAAACTGGAACGAAAACAGAAAAAATTATGAAATATGCCTGGAGTTATAGAGAGAGGTTGGACAGGCAAGGACATTTTTCCTTGGAATGTAGGAGATCAAGAAGTATATAAAAACACGAGGGACATAACTAGAGTGAATTTACTCGGTCTTCGTTTCAGGGTTGGGGAATCAAGATGAAAGGGCAAATAATTATTAGGATCTTGAGGGGCAACTTTTTTACACAGAAGACCATAAGATACAGGCACAAAATCAGGCCATTTGGCCCATCGAGTCTGCTCTGCCATTTCATCATGTCTGATCCATTATTCCTCTTAGCCCCAATTTCCTGCCTTTTCCTGTATCCCTTCATGCCCTGACCAATCACGAATCTATCAACCTCTGCCTTAAATATACATAAAGACTCGACCTCCATAGCTGACTATGCCAATGAATTCCACAGATTCACCACTCTCTGGCTTAAGAAATTCCTCATCATCTCCATTCTCAAAGGACAGCCCTCTATTCTGAGGGTGTATCATCAGGTCTTAGACTGTCCCACCAAAGGACATATCCTCTTGACATCTACTCTATCAAGACCTTTCACCATTCCATAGCTTTCAATTAGGTCACCCCTCATTCTTCTGAATTCTAGTGAATACAAGCCCAGAGCTACCAAACGCTCATCGTATCCTGGAATCATTTTCGTGAACCTCCTTTGAACCCTCTCCAGTTTCAGCACATCCTTTCTGAGATAACCTGATCACAATACTTGAAGTGAGGCCTCACCAGTGTTTTATAAAGACTCAACATTACATCCTTGCTTTTATGTTCTAGTCCTCTTGAAGTGAATGCTAACATTACATTTGTCTTCTTCTCAACAGACTCAGCCTGCAAATTAATCTTTAGACAATATTGCACAAGGGCTTCCAAGTCCCTCTGCACCTCAAATTTTTGAATTTTCTTTCCATTTAGAAAATAGTCTACTGTTTGATTTTTTTTCTACCAAAGTGCATGACCATACACTTCCTGACACTATTCCATCTGCCACTTCTTTGCAAACATGAGGAAATCTGCAGATGCTGGAAATTCAAGCAACACACACAAAATGCTGGTGGAACACAGCAGGCCAGGCAGCATCTATAGGAGAAGCACTGTCGACGTTTCGGGCCGAGACCCTTCGTAAGTCCTGACAAAGGGTCTTGGCCCGAAACGTCGACAGTGCTTCTCCTATAGATGCTGCCTGGTCTGCTGTGTTCCACCAGCATTTTGTGTGTGCTGCCACTTCTTTGGCCATTCTTCCAATCTGTCTAAGTCCTTCTGTAGCTTCCCTCTTTCCTCAAAACTACGTGCCCTCTATCTATTTTTGTGTCATCCTCAAAATCTGCAACAAAGCCATCAATTCCAAATCATAGACGTATAAAAAAGCAGTCTCAAGACAGCCCCTGTGGAATACCACTAGTCACCGGCAGCTAACCAGAAAAAGGCTCTCTATATCTCTACCCTTTGCCTCCTTCCAATCAGCCACTGCTTTATCCATGCTAATATCTTTCCTGTTATACCATGAGTTCTTAACTTGTTAAGCAGCCTCATGTGTGGCACCTTGTCAAAGGCCTTCTGAAAATCCAAGTACACAATATCAACCAATTCTCCTTTGTCTGTCCTGCTTGTTATTTTTTTCAAAGAATTCCAACAGATTTATCAGGCAAGATTTTCCCTTGAGGAAACCATGCTGACTATGTCCTAGTTTATCATCTGCGTCCAGATAACACAAAACCACATCCTTAACAATTGGTTCCAACATCTTCCCAACCACTGAGGTCAAACTATCTTTCTTTTCCTTTTTAATTTCCTTTCTTCTGCTTCTCTCTCTTCTTGAAGAGTGGAGTGACATTTGTAATTTTCCAGTCTTCCGGAGCCATTTCATAATCCAGTGATCCTTGAAAAATCATTACTACTGCCTCCACAATCTCTTCAGCCACCTCTTTCAGAACTCTGGACTGTAGTCCATCTGCTGCTGGTGATTTATCTTCCTTGAGACCTTTCAGTTTTCCAAAAACCTTCTCCCTAGCAATGGCAGCTTCACATACATCTGCTCTAAAAAGCCATCTTGTAGGCATTTTTAGAAATTCCCCCTCTTGGGATCCAGCACCAACCTAACTTTCCAATCTATCAGCATATTGAAATCCCCATGACTATTGTAATGAAGACAGATTAGGAAAGGAGCAAGTGCTGTCTACACCAGACCAACACTTTGCTTTGGAGCATCTAGACAACAGCAAAATATACGTCAGGCTGCTGTTTATGAATTACTGCTCAGCATTCAACGCCATCATCATCTCAGTATTAAACACCAAGCTCCTAAACCTGGGCCCCTGTACCTCCATCTGCAGCTGAATCCTTGACTTTGTCATCGGGAGACCACAGTCAGTACAGATCAGTAATAACATCTCCTCTTCACTAACAATCAAAACAGGCACACCTCAAGGACATGTGCACTGCTCTTCTCTCTCTACACTCATGAGAGTGTGACTAAGCACAGCCCAAACTCCAAGTATAAATTTGCAGGTGACTCCACTGTTCTTGGCAAAATCACAGATGGTGACGAGGAGACGTAGAGGAGTGAGATAGATCAGCTGGATGAGTGGTGCAATGCATCAATGCACTCAACATCAGGAAGACCAAAGGATTAATTATGGACCAGGAAGGGGAACACCCACCCACCCTCTTTGAGCAGTCATGAGGGTGAGCAGTTTCAGGTTCCTGGGCATCAACATATTAGAGGATGTATTGTATCCTCCATCGAAAATCATGGAAACTCTTCTGAACATTCTTTAGTCAACTACAGTGCCTATTAAAAGTATACACCCCCCCCCCCCAGAAGTTTTCATGTTTTATTGTTTTACAACATTGAATCACAATGGTTTCAATTTGGCTTTTTTTGACACTAATCAACAGAAAAAGACTCTTTCACGTCAAAGTGAAAACAGATCTCTACAAAGTGATCTAAATTAACTGTACATAAGGTCCTATAGTTTTCACAATCAGAAACAGGTTTATTACACTGATGTACTGTACTGTGCAAACATCTTAGGCACATGTAAAATTTCTGTAAAGTGAAAGTGCTTTCAAAAATAATGATATGAAGAGTTTCTAAATATCAGAAAGTTTACTATAAAGAGCAGTAAACAGAAAAAAAACTAAATTAAATCAATATTTGTTGTGACTTTAAAACTGCATCAATTCTCTTAGGTACACTGTCATGCAGTTTTACAAGAAAATCGGCTGGTGGGTTGTTCCAAGCATCTTGAAGAACTTGCCGCAGTTCTTTTTCAGACTTCCACTATCCCGTTTGCTTCTGTCTCTCCAGATAATCCCGGACGGTAATGATGATGTTCAGATGGAAACATGCACACCTCAAGGATATGTGCTTAGCCCACTGCTCTGTGGAGGCCCTACCATCTGAAATCATATAAAAATTTTAACGTGGTGAAGAATTTTGCTCAGTAATGTATGACCTTAATTTGTTGTTTTGTGGCAGCTGTAATATAAAACTATTGCCATCAGTTAATATAAGAACGTATAAAAATAAATAAGTATTGCAAAAAAGAGCAAAATAGTGAGATGGTATTCATGAATTCATGGGCCTTTCATAAATTTGATGGCAGAGGGGGAAGAAACTGTTCTTAAACCATTGAGTGTGCATCTTCAAGCTCCTATATGTCCACCCTGATGGTGTAATGAGAAGAAGGTTTGCCCCAGATAGTGACAGTCCTTCATGATGGATGCCACCATCTGAAGCATCACCCTTTGAAGGTGTCCTTGATGGCGGAGAGTCTAGTGGCCATGATGGTGCTGGCTGAGTTACAACCCTCTGAAGTGGTTTTCACTCCTGCACGTTGGCGTCTCCAAACCAGACAGTGATGCCACCAGCCTGACTGTTCTCCATGGTACATCTGCTAAAGTCTCTGGTGATATTCCAAATCTCCTCAAACTACTAACAACTAAGAGCAAGGTAACTGTACTGCTCCAAAGAGCACTATAGCAGGTCACTCTTACACTTTATGAGTCAACCTATAGCAGGGGAAGTGATGACCCCCTCCTGTGAGACTGTGGTAACCTATTCTTTATTCTTTCTACTTCTCTTCTAATATTTATATCTCTGCACTTGTAATGCTGCTGTGATACTGTAATTTCCTTTGGGATCAATAAAAATATTTATCTATCTATCTTTCTATCTATCTGCTGGTGTGCCTTCTTTGTAAACTTTTTATATTACTGATCCATTTTAAGATTTGCTTTTTATGAAGCAATTTATGAGGATTTCAGAGGTCACTGAGTGTTAGAAGGTGCATTGAGGGACTTTGGATTAGCATTGGACAACAAAGTGTCCCAGTATTCTATGGGAAACACAAACCAGGGATACAATTCGTTCTGCATGTAGGTGGCATGATAACAGTGCCAGCAATCAATTCCCACCACTGTATGGAAGGAGTCTGTACATTCTCCCTGTGACTACATACAAGGGTTTCCACCGGGTGCTCCGGTTTCCTCCCACATTCCAATGATGTTCTGGTTAGGGTTAGTAAATTGTGGGCATGCTATACTGTGTTAACACCAGATTCATTGGCGATACTTGCGGGCTGCCCTTTGCGTATATTTGGATTGTGCTGGTTGTTGACACAAAATGACACATTTCACTGTGTGCTCCAATGTTTCAATGTGATAAATAAAACTAATCTTTAATCTTTAAATTGATTGCAGTTAGCTTTGCATTTGGCAAAATGAACAGGACAACAATAACTTTGACATTTACAGTTAATGGACAGATTTTAATCCACGCAAGTGTGGTCTGAAAAGCCGACAAAGCTAATATTTGTTGCCTATCCATAATTGCCAATGAACTGAAGGGTGTAATCACCAGAGAACAATTGAGAGTTAACCAAATGTTTGTGGGTTTAGGATCATGGACAAGAAGGGTCAACAAAGACGGACAAACAACCAATGTGCAAAAGACAACAAATTGCGCAAATGCAAAAAGAAATGAAAGTAAATAAGCAATAAATACCAAGAACATGAGTTGTAGAGTGCTTGAAAGTAACCCATAGGTTGTGTAAACAGTTCAGTATTGGGTTGAGTAAAGTATTCCTCGCTGGTTCAACAGCCTGATGGTTCAGGGGTAATAACAGCTCCTGAACCAGGTGGTGTGAGTCCTGAGGCTCGAGAACCTTCTACCTGGTGGCAGCAGCAGGAAGAGACCATGGCCTGGATGGTGGGGGTCCTGGATGTTGAGTATTCATTTCCTGCAATTGTGCTCCTTGTAGAAGCTCAGTAGAAGCTGGTGGGAAAGGCTTTACCTGGATGGACTGGGCTGTATCCACTGCTATTTGTAGGCTTTTCTGTTCAAAGGCATTGGTGTTTCCATACCATACTGTGACACAGTCAGTCAGTATACTCTCCACTGCACATCTACAGAAGTGTATTAAAGTTTTAGATGACATACCAAATCTTCACAAACTTCTTAAAAAGTAGGGGCACTGCCATGCCTTCTTTCTACTGGCAGTTACGGTACGTGCTACATCCAGGATAGATCCCCTGAAATGATATGCTGAATATTTAAAGTTGCTAACCCTTTCCAGCTCTGATCCCATGATGAGGACTGGCTCATTGATATCCACTTTCCACCCCCTGTAGTCAATAATCAGCTCTTTGGTTTTGTTGACTTCAAGACTCCAAGATTGTTTAATGTCATTTTCAGTACAGAAGTGTAAAGGAGAACAAAATCTTTGCAGATGTTGTTCCCTTATTCAAGAAAGGGAATAGAGATAGCCCAGGAAATTATAGACCATTCAGTCTTACTTCAGTGGTTGGTAAGTTGATGGAGAAGATTCTGAGAGGCAGGAGTTATGAACATTTGCAGAGATATAATATGATTAGGAATAGTCAGCATGGATTTGTCAAAGGCAGGTTGTGCCGTACAAGCCTGATTGAATTTTTTGAGGATGTGACTAAACACATTGATGAAGGTAGAGCAGTGGATGTGGTGTATATGGATTTCAGCAAGGCATTTGATAAAGTACCTCATGCAAGGCTCATTGAGAAAGTAAGGAGGCATGGGATCCAAGGGGAGCTTGCTTGGATCCAGAAGGCAATGAGTGGTTGTAGATGGGTCACATTCTGCATGGAGGTCGGTGACCAGTGGTGTTCCTCAGCGATCTGTTCTGGGACCCCTACTCTTCGTGATTTTTATAAATGACCAGGATGAGGAAGTGGAGGGATGGGTTATCAAATTTGCTGATGACACAAAGGTTGGGGGTGCTATGGATAGTGTGGAGGGCTGTCAGAGGTTACAGCGGGACATTGATAGGATGCAAAACTGGGCTGAGAAGTGGCAGATGGAGTTCAACCCAGATAAGTGTGAGGTGGTTCATCTTGGTAGGTCAAATATGATGGCAGAATATAGTATTAATGTTAAGACTCTTGGCAGTGTGGAGGATCAGAGGGATCTTGGGGTCCAAGTCCTTAGGACACTCAAAGCTGCTGCGCAGATTGACTCTGTAGTTAAGAAGGCATACAGTGCATTGGCCTTCATCAACCGTGGGATTGGGCTTAAGAGCTGAGAGGTAATGTTACAGCTACAATGGACCTTGGACAGGCCCCACTTAGTGTACTTTGCTCAGTTCTGGTCGCCTCACTACAGGAAGGATGTGGAAACCATAGAAAAGGTGCAGAGGAGATTTACAGTGATGTTGCCTGGATTGGGGAGCATGACTTATGAGAAAAAGTTGAGTGAGCTCAGCCTTTTTTCCTTGGAGCAGCGGAGGATGAGAGGTGACCTGATAGAGGTGTATAAGATGAAGAGAGGTATTGATCATGTGGATAGTCAGAGGCTTTTTCCCAGGGCTGAAATGGCTAACACAAGTGGGCACAGTTTTAAGGTGCTTGGAAGTAGGTACAGAAGAGATATTGGGGGTAAGTTTTTTTACGCTGGGAGTGGTGAGTGCGTGGAATAGGCTGCCGGCAATGGTGGTGGAAGTGGATACAATAGGGTCTTTTAAGAGACTCCTGGATAGTACATAGAGCTTAGAAAAATAGAGGACTTTGGGTAACCTTAGATAATTTCTAAGAAAGTACATGTTTGACACAGCATTGTGGGCTGAAGGGCCTGTATTGTGCTGTAGGTTTTCTATGTTTCTACTTCGGGTCCAATGCAGAACAAAAAAAAAACAATAATAAAAAGCACAGTTCATATAAATACATGAGATAGCTTATATACAGCACATAGATTGATTGTATGTTCATAAAGTGATGAACAGGAGTTCAAAACAGGAGTGTTTGTACATAAGGTGACTGACAGGAAATGCCTATTTGGAGATGTAAGAGAGAGCAGATGCTGAAATATGGAGCAACACAAAAGGCACTGGAGGAACTCAGCTGGACAGGCAGCATCTACAGAAAGAAATGGACAGTTGACATTTTAGACCGAGATCCTTCGTCAGGACTGGAGGAGATGGGCTCTTTTAATATGCAAAGTGATGCCCTGTGTTTTCCAGAGGATTGCTCTACCAAATTGTGGAGCAATCTTAATCTGAGTGCATGCTCCACACTCCCCAAATAGTTCTGCTCATGATATTTCTTGATAACAAACTTCTGGGGCTTAGAATGGGAGGGTTTTCTCTGCTCCACCAACTGAGGAAGGTCTAGAACAAGCTCAGATGGCTTCTCACCAGGTTCCACCCAGTAAGGTGGACCATATTTCCTGATGTTAAGATACCTGCTAAAGTCAAAGCTGCGAAGTATGAGCAATTGACACAAGTTCCATAACTTAGAGCTCTCATACTTTCTGAGGTGGCTGAAGACAGTTGGACTATGCACATCAATATTCATGGCCGTCTGCAGATGCTCAGTAGAGAACATCCTAACATGCTGAACCTCTGCTTGCTACGGAAACTGCACTGAGGTGAACCGGAAGGCTCTGCAATGGTTAGTCAAAACTCCCCAGTGCATCCCCAACTTGAGCCTAGCCACCATCAAGGCCATATGTACAGAATGGTGCCAGGAAAAGTCCAGCAATATCATGAAGGATCACATCTACTTTGCTTTTGGACTGTTTGTCCCACTCCATCAGGGAAGAGGCTGCACAGCATCCACACCCAGGACCTCAAAAGCGGTTACTTTCTCCAAGTAGTAAAGCCGATTCACCACCCCACCCCAGCCCAGCAGGACACCCACCATCACTATTTTATCATTTCCTGTCAGAGCTGGCTTGTGATGGATAGCTTGCTGGACCAGTGGGTCTCATATTCGGCAAGCTCACTTTCTTAAAACAGCAACTGCCACCTGTAAGATCACAGACAGTTGTAAGCAAACTTCCAACTAATATTGCTTTTTTTGGCTTCGGTTCGTAAATGGGAGTCAGTCTTCAGATCTGAACATGTAAATGATAAGCGGTAATGAGATTGAAGTTAAAAACACGACTTTGCAAACAAGTTCAGTTGATAGCATAGGCTTGCTGGCTCATGGAATCCTGTATTGCTGCTTGTAAATGTAGAAAGCATTTTAGGCTTATTAGGGATAGGGTAAGGAACATCGAGGAGCAAGTAAAGGTAAGAGTAGCAGAATTAAGCAGATGAATGTGTGGCTAAGTAACTGGTGCAGAGGGCAGGGCTTCAAATTCTTGGATCATTGGGATCTATTTTGGGGGAGGTATGACTTGTACAAAAATGATGGGTTACACCTGAACTCAAAGGGGACGAATATCCTGGCAGGATTGTTTATTATAGGTGTTAAGGAGGGTTTAAACTAAGTTAGCAGGGGGAAGGAAACCAGGGTGTTAGGGTTGAGGAAGAGGAAAACAGAAATAAGTCAAAGATACTGTGCAGCAAAGATGGCAAGAAGGACAGGCAGGTGAATAGACAGGATAATTTGCTGTGCAATAGAAATATAGTAAAGTCGGTAACAGATACTGATCTAAATGTACTGTACTTAAATCACGCAGCATTAGAAATAAAGTGAATGACCTTGTTGTACAGCTACAGGTTAAAAGATATGACATTGTAGCCATCATCAAGTCATGGCTACATGACGGATGTGATTTGGAGCTGAATTCCAAGGATACACAGTGTGTAGGAAAGATAGGAAGGTAGGTAAAGGGGGTGGCCTGGCCTTGATGGTAGCAACAATATCAAATCACTAGAAAGAAGGGACATAGGATCAGAAGAGGTAGAATCCTTATGGGTCGAGTTAAGAAAAGGCAAGGGTAAAAAGACACTAATGACAGTTATATACAGGCCTCCAAACAGCAGCCGGGATGTGGACTACAAGTTACAACTGGAAATAGAAAAAGAGTGTCAGAAGGAAAATGTCAAGATAATTATGGGGGATTTTAATATGAAAGTGGATTAGGAAAGTCAGGAAGGTACTGGATCTCAGGAGAGAGAGTTTGTAGAATGCCTACAGGATGGCTTTTTGGAGCAGCTGGTCCATAAGCCCACCAGGGGATCGGCTGTTTTGGATTGGGTGCTGTGTAATGAACCTGAGGCGATTAGGGAGCTAGAGGTAATGGAAAACCTTGGAAGTAGTGATCATAATATGGTTGAGTTCAGTTTTAAATTTGAAAAAGAGAAGCTGGTATCAGGTGTATCGATATTTCAGTGGAACAAAAGAAATTATAATGGTATGAGAGAGGAACTGGCCCAAGTTGATTGGAAGAGTAAGCTAGATGGAGGGATGGTAGAGCAGAATTGGATGAAATTCCTACAAGAAATAAGGAAAGTCCAGGAAAAATAAATTCCAAGAAAAAAGAAAATCATGAATGGAAAAATGGCACAAATGTGGCTAACGAGAGAGGTTAAGGCTAAAATAAAAGCAAAAGAGATGGCGTACAAGGAAGCAAAAATTAGTGGGAAAACGAAGGACTGGACAACTTTTAAAAACATACAGAAGGAAGCTAAGAAAGTCATTAGGAAAGAAAAGATGAATTATGAAAGGAAGTTGGCAATTAACATAAAAAAGGATACTAAGAGTATTTTTAAATATATGAAGAGTAAAAGAGTGACACGGGTAGATATAGGACTGATTAAAAATGATGCTGGAGAAATTATAATGGGTAACAATGAGATAGCAGAGGAACTAAATGAGTATTTTGCATCAGTCTTCACAGTGGAAGACATCAGCAACATACCTGATAGCCAGAGGTCTCAGGGAATAGAATTAGGTACAGTCAAGATTATTAGAGAGAAAGTGCTTGGGGAGCTAAATGGACTAAGGATAGATAAGTCTCCCGGACTGGATGAGGTGCACCCATGGGTTCTGAAGGAGGTGGCTTTGGAGATTATGGAGGCATTGGAAATGATCTTCCAGGAATCAATAGACTCTGGCATGGTTCCAGAGGACTGGAAGGTCACAAATGTAGTTCTGCTGTTTAAGAAAGGAGGGAGGCAGCAAAAAGAAAATTACAGATCTATTAGTCTGACATCAGTAGTTGGAAAGTTATTGGAGTTGATCCTCAAGGACGAGGTTATGAAATACCTTGAGGGCATGACAAGCTAGGTCCAAGCCAGCATGATTTCATGAAGGGAAGATCCTGCCTCACCAACCTATTGGAATTTTTTGAGGTAATTTCAAATAAGATTGACAAGGGAGAGGCTGTGGATGTTGTGTATTTGGATTTTCAAAAGGCCTTTGATAAGGTGCTGCATAAGAGGCTGCTTAATAAGATGAGAGCCCATAGAATTACAGGAAAGATATTGGAATGGGTGGAGCATTGGCTGATAGGCTGAAAGCAAAGGGTGGGAATAAAGGGATCCTATTCTAGTTAGTTGCGGGTTACTTGTGGTGTTCTACAGGGGTTGGTGTTGGGGCCGCTTCTTTTTACAGTGTATCGATGATTTAGATTATGGATTAAATGGTTTTGTGGCTACATTTGCGGATGACACCAAGATAGGTGGAGGAGCAGGAAGTGTTGAAGCAATGGAAAGGTTGCAGAGAAACTTGGTCAGTTTAGGAGAGTGAGCAAAGAAATGGCAGATGAGATATAATGTTGAGAAATGTACAGTTGTACATTTTGGAAGAAGAAATTATCAGGCAGATTATTATTTAGAAGGGGAGAAAATTCAAAAATCAGAAGTGCAAAGAGTCTTGGGGGTCTTCGTGCACGATACCCTAAAGGTTAACCACAAGGTTGGATTGGCAGTAAGGAAAGCGAATTCTATGTTGGCATTCATTTCAAGAGGAATAGTGTATAAGAGTAAGGAGGTGTTGATGAGGCTCTATGGGGCACTGGTGAGACCTCATTTGGAATACTGTGTGCAGTTTTGGGCCCCCTATCTTAGATGGGATGTACTGATGTTGGAGAGAGTTCAGAGAAGATTTACAAGGATGATTCCTGGAATGCAGGGGCCAACATATGAGGAGCGTTTGTTGGCTCTTGGATTGTATTCATTAGAGTATAGAAGAATGAGAGGAGATCTCATAGAAGCATTTTGAATGTTGAAAGGGTTGGACAGAGTAGATGTGGAAAGGCTGTTTCCCTTGATGGGTGAGTCCAGGGCAAGAGGCCACATTTAAATATGAGGGCACCCATTTAAAACAGAGGTGAGGAGAATTTTTTTTAGCCAGAGGGTCATGGATTTATGGAATTAGTTGCCACATACAGCTGTGGAGGCCCGATCATTGAGGGTGTTTAAGGAGGAGATTGATAGGTATCTAATTAGTCAGGGTATCAAGGGGCATGGGGAAAAAGCCGGAAATTGGAACTAGATGGAAGAATAGTTTAGCTCATGGTGGAGTGGTGGAGAAGACTTGATGGGCTGAATGGCCTACTTCTGTTCCTTTGTCTTGTGATCTTGTGATCAAGAAAGAAATATGGGGTGAACTAGAATCCATTCCTCTGGCTTCAATGTCAGCGATGGAAGATCATTCACCTGGATCATCTTCTTGGTTTATAGGAATTGTACCTGTGGTTTGGAAATGGTTTGTAATTTGGAAATGTTTAAGATAAAAATCCTCTGTGAGTTTGAAATATGGTTTAAGTTTGTTATTTGGATTTAAATGTTTATCATTGAAAATAAACAAACTGTTTTAAACTATTGTGCTAGCTGGAAGCATCTTCTCCTCAGTAGGGAAAGGGAATTCACCACTCAGATAGTGGGTATTGGCAGCTAAACTAGCTGTGGAAAATAAACAGGGAAGTGAACTAGTCTTTGAAGATTGAGTAGTCACAGTAAACCCTTTAGTTAGGGTACTCATGGCTATTTATACCTGATAAGACTTGAGATCTTCATTTGAGTTCAGAACTTTATGGTCTGCAAACCCAGTACCATCATATCCTTATGCACAGACACTCCTGTGCCTAGCATCACTTTGTGTACGTACAATCAATCAAGCTATCTTATGTATTTATATTTATTCTGTTTATTTTATTATTGTGTTTTTTTTATCTTACTATGTTTTTTTTGTTGCATCAGATGTAGAGTAACAAATATTTCGTTCTCCTTTATGCTTGTGTACTGGAAATGACAGTAAACGATCTTGAATCTTGAATCCCGACCTTGAATCTCCCTTGATGTTCCATTTTTAATTTCTTGGAGGCTATCTGTACTTCTAATTCTTGAAGCTTTTGTAAGCGTCCAAAATGTAACAGTGTCTGAAATTGATTTTTTCATCAGTTGTCCTCCTCAGTTAATTGAACATCCTCCCCTGTGCAAGTCTCTCTTCCTTGCTTGTTGTGTCATTGGCCACGTAAAGTCTGTAAACCTGAACTTCACTAAACATTGAATCCCTTGTTCATCTTTGGCACTCAAAACATGTTCCCAGCTATTGAAACATATGTCCATCCTCCTGTTCTTCATTAATAACATTCCTAATTCAGCTTTCCAGCCTTCTGAGCCAGTTTATTGACAGAGACCATCTCTTCTGAGACACTGCAGTCCAGTTGTTTGTTGGATCAGCTGGATTTTAGCATTCTGTGCGGCCAAATAGCTTTGGAATTTGCATTCAATCCATTGAACACGTGAAGGCTTATACATTCTGGGAGTTCAAGATGCCCATATCTTAGATGTGACTGTGTTTTTAGTCGTTTAGATGACCAGGTGCAAAGACGTGGACAATAGTCCTTTGTGCTATTTTTGGAGGTGCTTAATATAATAGGGTAGATAAAGAGAATGAGGAATCCAGACCATAACAGAAGGAGGAGCATGAAACTTAAGCTTACTACACTCAGTGACTACTTTATTGGGTACATCTGCTCATTAATACAAATATCTATCAACCAATCATGTGGCAGCAACTCAGAGTATAAAAGCATCATCAAGAGGTTCAGTTGTTCTTCAGACCAAACATCAGAATGGGGAAGAAGTAACTTTGAACAAAAAAGTGATGTTGGTACCAGTCAGGGTGGTTTGAGTATCTCAGAAACTGCTGAACTCCTGTGATTTTCATGCACAACAGTCTCTAAAGTTAAACAAAAAACATCCAATGAGCATCAGTTCTGTGGGAGAACATGGCTTGCTAATGAGAGAGGTCAGGGGAGAATGGCCAGACTGGTTCAGGCTGACAGGAAGGTGACAATAACCCAAATAACTACACGTAACAACGGTGGTGTGCAGAAGAACATCTCTGAAAGCACGATACGTCAAACTTTGAAGTGGATGGGCTACAACATCAGAAGATCATGAACATACACTCAGTGTTCAAAGGTTCAAAGTCAAATTTATTGTCAGAGAAATATATACAATATACATCCTGAAATGCTTTTTCTTCACAAACATCCACGAAAACAGAGAGGTGCCCCAAAAAATGAATGACAGTTAAACGTGAGAACCCCAAAGTCCACCCCCACCCCCCAGATGTATATTTCAAAGATCTACTTATGTTCAACAGGTTAAGCAGCATCTGTGGAAAGAGAGACAAGGGTTCTCTTTAAACACCCTTCAGACCACCTTGTGTGTTCAGATCAGCAGTCTGTGCATATTTGCCCTATATGTCCCCTTATGATGCTATATATCTCTAAGAGATCACCCCTCAGTCTCCTATAAGGAATGAAGTACAAGTTTGCCCAAATTTCCCCTATAACTCAGGCCCTTGAGTCCTGGCAATGTTCTTATCAGAACTGATTTCCATCTGTTAACTCCACAGAAGCTGTATTCCCTGTGTTTGCTGCTCTCCAGTTTAACTTCGCATTGTGTCCTCTATATAAAGAAGGGTGTGCCGGCCCTGAAGAGGGTTCAGAGGACGTTTACAAGAATGACCTCAGGAATGAAAGGCTTAATGTATGAGGAGTGTTTGATGTCTCCGAGCTTGTACATGTGTTCTGAAGGATGAGGGGGTCCTCATTAAAAATCACTGAAGGCTGAAAGCCCTGGATGGAGTGGACATGGAGAGTATGTTTCTATCAGTAGCAGCACCAGAATCCAAGGGCACAGGCTCTAAGTAAAGGGACGTCCCTTTAAAAGAGAGAATAGGAGAAGTTTCTTCAGCCAGAGGCTGGGGAATTTGTGGAATTCATTGCCACAGACTGCTGTGGTTGTATTTCAGACAGAAATTAATAGGTTCTTGATTAGTAAAGGGAGTTAAAGATTACTGGGAGAAGGTGTGAGAATGAGTTGAAAAGATCAGCCATGATTGAATGGTGGAGCAGACACAATGGGCTGATTCTGCTCCTATATTTTATGGGATGATAGGTAAAGCTGAACAAATAGTTAAGACCTTTCATAGCCCCAGAGCTTGAGCAGTGGACTGACCTATTCCTGGTCATATGCTCCTTCCTAACGTTCTGATTTTAAGGACTTTGATTTCTGAAGTCATTGATGAGAGGCTAGAAAGAAAGTGTTTGTACTTAAATACATCCTGATGCAGAATTTAATAAGAAAAGTTGGCAGTTCCTCTCTCCACACATAGCTGAAAGTCAGAAGTCTGAGAGATTGTTATATGCTCAAATATATGTTTGTACAGACACTTTGCAAAACTTAAATGCAGCAATGTCATAGGCACATAGACAGCATCAAATCAAAATCGTTTAATATCACCGGCATGTCATGAGATTTGTTAACTTTGTGGCAGCAGTACAATGTAATACATGATAATATAGAAAATAATCTGTGAATTGCAGTAAGTATACTGTATGTTATCAAAACAGAAATTATAAGTAGTGAGGTAATGTTCACGAGTTCAATATTCATTTAGGATTCGGATGGCAGAGGGGAAGAAGCTGTTCATCAGTCAGTGAGTGTGTGCCTTCAGTCTCCTGCACCCACTTTCTGATGGAACAATGATAAGAACATTCACAGAATAAATATGAATTATAAAAAGTTATCCAAGAACAATTAGAACAAAAAAATTGCTTGTGTGCAAAGTGATCACTGTTGAAGTGAAGTAAACTGTCTTAACCACAGGGTCAACCTGCACAGCAGCTTTGAGTGTCCTATGGACTCGGACCCCAAGATCCCTCTGATCCTACACACTGCCAAGTCTTACCATTAATACTAAGTATGATGGCAGAAGTACATTAGGCACATGGAAACACCTCCACCTGCAGGTTCTTCTCTAAGCTACATCAGCCTTCTGACCCAAAAGATCACAACTGTTCATTCATGGTATAAACCATGGTATAAACCCCCAAACCTCCTAAGCAACTCTTATGTTTACAAATGGGGTTTACCACCATCTTCTGAAGGTAAGCAATAAAATATTGGTCTTGCCAGCAATAACAACATCGCAAAAACCGAAGCAGTATAAATAAATAGCTTACAGCCAGTGCTGATGTAATGGCACGGCTCTAAGGCAGTTTAAAAATGGCCCATTTATTCCTCCTCTTAGTTTGCTGTCCTCTTAATGTCTGTCTATGTTCTTTACTTACAGAATTGGTAAACTGGTTCATTATTGTCACATCTACCAAGTACAGTGCAAAGTTTTGCTTTACACACCATCCACACTGTTCATTTCATCAAAGGTAAAACAGAATAGAACCACGAAAGCTGACTGACACCTCTACTTCCGCAGGAGGCTAAAGATAGATAGATAGATAGGTAGATACTTTATTCATCCCCATGGGGAAATTCAACATTTTTTCCAATGTCCCATACACTTATTGTAGTAAAACTAATTACATACAATACTTAACTCAGTATAAATATGATATGCATCTAAAATCACCCTCTCAAAAAGCATTAATAAATAGCTTTTAAAAAGTTCTTAAATAGTTTACTAAAATACATTGAATGGTAACTTAAGCTCAGTCCTAACCCCGGCACTTTAACATATCTTACCCCTGGCGGTTGAATTGTAAAGCCGAATGGCATTGGGGAGTAATGATCTCTTCATCCTGTCTGAGGAGCATTGCATCGATAGCAACCTGTCGCTGAAACTGCTTCTCTGTCTCTGGATGGTGCTATGTAGAGGATGTTCAGAGTTATCCATAATTGACCGTAGCCTACTCAGCGCCCTTCGCTCTGCTACCGATGTTATACTCTCCAGTACTTTGCTCACGACAGAGCCCGCCTTCCTTACCAGCTTATTAAGACGTGAGGCGTCCCTCTTCTTAATGCTGCCTCCCCAACACGCCACCACAACGAAGAGGGCGCTCTCCACAACTGACCTATAGAACATCTTCAGCATCTAACTACAAACATTGAATGACGCCAACCTTCTAAGGAAGTACAGTCGACTCTGTGCCTTCCTGCACAAGGCATCTGTGTTGGCAGTCCAGTCTAGCTTCTCGTCTAACTGCACTCCCAGATACTTGTAGGTCTTAACCTGCTCCACACATTCTCCACATTCTCCATTAATGATCACTGGCTCCATATGAGGCCTAGATCTCCTAAGTCCACCACCATCTCCTTGGTCTTGGTGATATTGAGACGCAGGTAATTTGAGTTGCACCATATCACAAAGTCCCGTATCAGTTTCCTATACTCTTCCTCCTGTCCATTCCTGACACACCCCACTGTGGCCGTGTCATCAGTGAACTTCTGCACATGGCAGGACTCCGAGTTATATTGGAAGTCTGATGTGTACAGGATGAACAGGACCAGAGAGAGCACGGTCCCCTGCAGCGCTCCTGTGCTCCTCCCAACCACACATACTGAGGTCTATCTGTCAAGAGTCTACTCCCATCTCCGTTAGTTTGTGCCTTAAGATCCTGGGCTGGATGGTGTTAAAGGCACTAGAGAAGTCCAGGAATGTAATCCTCACAGCACCACTGACCCCATCCAGGTGAGAGAGGGATTTGTGCAGCAAATACGTGATAGCATCCTCCACTCCCACCTTCTCCTGATACACAAACTGAAGAGGATCCCGGGCGTGCCTGGTTTGTGGCCTCAGATTCTGTATTATCAGCCGCTCCATGGTCTTCATCACGTGCGACGTCAAGGCAACAGGTCTGAAGTCATTCAACTCCTTTGGTTGTGGTTTCTTCGGTACCGGGACAATACAGGATGTTTTCCACTGTCTGGGTACTCTTCTCTGCTCCAGGCTCATGTTGAAGATGCGCTGTAGGGGTTCTCCCAGCTCAGTCGCACAGGCCCTCAGTAATCGTGGGGATACTGCATCCGGTCCAGCCGCCTTGCTGGTACAGATCTTCCTCAGTTGACCTTTCACCTGTGCAGCCGTAATCCCTGGCGTGGGCAAGGTCTCCTGTGAGTGGCTATTTTCCTGCGAGGGAAGTGAGAGGGAGGACGAGTAGAAAGACAAGCCTGGTGTGGAGTTCTGCGGTGAGGCTGAGATTGTGCTATCGAACCTATTGAAGAAGTTATTCAGCTGGTTCGCTTTCTCCACATCTCCACTTAAGTTTGCCCCCCCGCTTTGCACCGCATCCGGTGATGATCTTCATCCCATCCCACACCTCCTTCATGCTTTTGTTCTGCAGCTTTTGTTCTAGCTTCCTCCTATACTGCTCCTTTGCCCCCCTGATCTGTACTCTGAGTTCCTTCTGAACTCTTTTAAGCTCCAACCGATCACCATCTTTAAAGGCCCTCTTCTTCTAATTTAGGGGACCTTTGATGTGGCTAGTGATCCAGGGCTTATTATTGGGATAGATAGATAGATAGATAGATAGATAGATACTTTATTCATCCCCATGGGGAAATTCAACATTTTTTCCAATGTCCCATACACTTGTTGTAGCAAAAACTCATTACATACAATACTTAACTCAGTAATAATATGATATGCATCTAAATCACTAACTCAAAAAGCATTAATAATAGCTTTAAAAAAAAAAGTTCTTAAGTCCTGGCAGTTGAATTGTAAAGCCTAATGGCATTGGGGAGTATTGACCTCTTCATCCTGTCTGAGGAGCATTGCATCGACAGTAACCTGTCGCTGAAACTGCTTCTCTGTCTCTGGATGGTGCTATGTAGAGGATGTTCAGGGTTTTCCATAATTGACCGTAGCCTACTCAGCGCCCTTCGCTCAGCTACCGATGTTAAACTCTCCAGTACTTTGCCCACGACAGAGCCCGCCTTCCTTATCAGCTTATTAAGACGTGAGGCGTCTTAATGCTTCCTCCCCAACACGCCACCACAAAGAAGAGGGCGCTCTCAACAACTGGCCTATAGAACATCTTCAGCATCTCACTGCACAACAACGGCATCCACACAAAAGTTAATATAGTCCGTTGTGCATTCAGTGACCTCCCCAACGCCCCCACAGAGCCCCCCTTGCAGTACATCCCAGTTAGTAGTACCGAAGCAGTCTCTCAGGGCCTGTTCAGCCTCAGGAGTCCACTTTCTAAAAGAGATTTTCTAAAATCTAAAAAGAAATTTCTAAAAGAAATTTGGCATGTCCCCGACAATTCTTAAACAATTTCTATCATTTAGAAGTCGTCAAAAAGAAGTCAACAGTAAATTAATTGTCAAAATATGTATGTCACCAAATACCACCCTGACATTTATTTTCTTGCAGGGATTCACAGTAGAAAATATAAATGCAATGGAGTGGACGGACAACTATCAACAATGACAGACCGGCTGTGTAAGTACAAAAAGAAGCAAGTAATAATAAATAAACAAATACACAACACTGAGAATATGAGTTGTAGAGTCCTTGAAAGTGAGATTGTAGTTCAGTGATCAGTTTAGTGGTGAGGTGAGTGAAGATATCCACGCTGGTTCAGGAGCCTGATGGTGGAACGATAGTAGCTGTTTCTGAACCTGGTGGGGTCGGACCTAAGACTCCTGTGCCCCTTTCCTGATGGTGGCAGTGAGAAAAGGACATGGCCGAGATGGTGGTGGTCCTTGATAATAGATGCTGCCTTTTGCGGCAGTGCTCTTCGTAGGTGCGGTCAGTTGTGAGGAGGGATCTTCCTGTGAGGAAGTGGGCTGCATCCACTAATTTTTGGAGGCGTTTCCATTCCAAAGCTCTGGTGTTTCCGTATCAGGCCATGTTGCTACCAGTCAGGATGCTCTCCACTGTGCACCAAAGAGGTTTGTGAAAATTTTAGATGACATGCTGATGAAGGATCTCGGCCAAAACATTTACTGTTTATTCTTTTCCATAGATGCTGCATGGCCAACTGATTTCCTCCATCACATTGTGTCTGTTGCTTTGGATTTCCAGCTTATGCAGATTTTCTCTTGTTTTTGATCAGCACAGGACTTCAGTGCCTGGCCAGGTACATTGTCTGGGGCAGATGCTTTTCTTCAATTCACCTTCCTGTAGGCTGCTCTCATGTCAGCCTCAGAGACAAAATCACAGGATGATCAGACGATGTGGGAGCTTGTAAAGGCAGTTGTTGGTCAAATCAAGTATAAAAGGAATTGAGCTCATCTGGGAGAGAAAACCTGTCACCAATATCACTTGATTTTACAATTGTTTTGGGAGGTAATGGCATACAGACTCTGCACATGATGGCGATGGAATTCAGACACTGCACGTGAAGGTGATAGAATTCAGACTCCGCACACGATGGTGATGACATACAGACACAGCACATGATAATGATGGCATACAGACTCTGCACATGATGGTGATGACATACAGACACTGCACATGATAGTGATGGCATACAGACTCTGCACATGATGGTGATGACATACAGACACTGCACATGATAGTGATGGCATATAGACACTGCACATGATGGTGATAGAATTCAGACACTGCACATGATGGTGATGGATTTCAGACTCTGCACATGGTGGTGATGGAATTCATACACTGCACATGACATTGATGGTATTCAGACAGTGCACATGGTTGTGATGTAATTCAGACTATGCACATGATGGTGATAGAATTCAGATTCTGCAAATGATGGTGATGGCACATAGACTCTGCACATGGTGGTGATGGATTTCAGATTCTGCAAATGATGGTGGTTCAATTCAGACACTGCACATGGTGGTGATGGAATTCAGCACAGCACATGGTAGTGATGGAATTCAGACACAGCAAATGACATTGATGGAATAGAGAGAGTGCACGTGGTGGTGATGGAATTCAGACTCGGCACATGACGTTGATGGAATACAGACTCTGAACATGGTGCTGATGGATTTCAGACACAGCACATGGTAGTGATGGAATTCAGCCACAGCACATGACATTGATGGAATAGAGAGAGTTTACGTGGTGGTGATGGAATTCAGACTCGGCACATGATGGTGATAGAATTCAGACACTGCACATGATGGTGATGGAATTCAAACACGGCACATCATGGTGATGGAATTAGACACTGCACATGATGGTGAAGAAATTCAGACTATGCACATGACTGTGATGATGTTCAGCCTCTGCACATGGTGGTGATGGAATTCAGACACAGCACATGGTGGTGATGGAATTCAGACATAGCACATGAAATTGATGGTATACAGAGAGTGCACATGGTGGTGATGGAATTCAGATTTGGCACATGAGGGTGATGGATTTCAGACACTGCACATGATAGTGATGGATTTCAGACTCTGAACATGGTTCTCATGGAATATAGACACTGCACATGATGGTTATGGAATACAGACACAGCACTTGATGGTGATGGAATTCAGACTCTGCACATGTTTGTGATGGCATACAGACACTGAACATGATGGTGATGGAATTCAGATACAGCACATGGTGGTGAGGGAATTCAGACACAACACATGTCATTGATGGAATACAGAGAGTGCACGTGGTGGTGATGGAATTCAGACTCGGCACATGATGGTGATGGATTTCATACTCTGAACATGGTTGTCATGGAATATAGACACTGCACATGATGGTTATGGAATACAGACACAGCACTTGATGGTGATGGAATTCAGACTCGGCACATGATGGTGATGGAACTCAGACACTGCACATGACATTGATGGAATTCAGACTGTGCACATGGTGGTGATGTAATTCAGACTATGTACATGATGATGATAGAATTCAGACAATGCACATGATGGTGAAGGAAGTCAGACTCTGCACATGGTGGTGATGGAATTCAGATTCTGCAAATGATGTTGATGGCACATAGACTCTGCAGATGATCGTGATGGAACTCAGATTCTGCAAATGATGGTAATGGCACATAGACTGTGCACATGATCGTGTTGGAATTCAGACACTGCAAAAGATGGTGATGGAATTCAGACACTGCAAATGATGGTGGTGGCATTCAGACACTGCACATGGTGGTGATGGAATTCAGAGACAGCACATGATATTGATGAAATGCAGAGTTTGCATGTGGTGGTGATGAAATTCAGACTATGCACATTACGGTGATGTCATTCAGCCTCTGCACATGACTGTGATGGAATTCAGACACAGCACATGACAATGATGGTATTCAGAGAGTGCACGTGGTGATGATGGAATTCAGACTCTGCACATGATGGTGAAGGAAGTCAGACTCTGCACATGGTGGTGATCGATTTCAGATTCTGCACATAATGGTGATGGCATATAGACTCTGCACATGATCGTGACAGAATTCAGAGAATGCACGTGGTGGTGATAGAATTCAAACACTGCGCATGATGGTGATGGATTTCAGACTCTGATCTTGGTGGTGATGGAATTCAGACACTGCAAATGATGGTGGTGGAATTCAGACACTGCACATGGTGGTGATGGAATTCAGGCACAGCACATGATATTGATGGAATACAGAGATTGCATGTGGTGGTGATGGAATTCAGACTCGGGACATGATAGTGATGGATTTCAGTCTCTGAACATGGTTGTGATGGAATATAGACACAGCAAATGATGGTCGTGGAATTCAGGCACTGCACATGATGGTGAAAGAATTCATACTCTGCACATAATGCTAAAGGCATATAGATACCGCACATGGTGTTGATGGAGTTCAGACTCTGCAAATGATGGTGATGGCATATTGACTCCAAATGATAGTGATGGAGTTCAGTCACTACACATGATGCTGATGGAATTCAGACACTGCACATGGTTGTGATTTAATTCAAACACAGCACATGGTGTTGAAGGAATTCTCACACTGCACATGATGGTGACGAAATACAGACTCTGCACATGACGGTGATGTCATTCAGCCTATGCACATGACTGTGATGGAATTCAGACACTGCTCATGGTGGTGATGGTGTTCAGACTCTGCACATAATGGTGATGGCATATAGACTCTGCAGATGATCATGATGGAATTCAGACACTGCACATGATTGTGATGGAATTCAGACACCGCACATGACAATGATGGTATTCAGAGTGTGCACATGGTGATGATGGAATTCAGACTCTGCACATGATGGTGAAGGAAGTCAGACTCTGCACATGGTGGTGATGGAATTCAGATTCTGCACATTATGGTGGTGGAATTCAGACACTGCACATGGTGGTGATGGAATTCAGACACAGCACATGGTGGGAAGTGAATTCATACTCTGCACATGATGGTGATGGAATATAGACTCTGCAGATGATCTTGATGGAATTCAAACGCTGCAATTGATGGTGGTGGAATTCAGACACTGCCCATGGTGGTGATCGAATTCAGACACAGCACATGGTGGTGATGGAATTCAGACACATCACATGAAATTGATGGAATACAGAGAGTGCGCGTGGTGGTGATGGAAACCAGACTCGGCACATGATGGTGATGGATTTCAGATACAGCACATGATGCTGATGGAATTCAGACACAGCACATGACATTGATGGTATTCAGACAGTGCACATGGTTGTGATGTAATTCAGATTATGCACATGATGGTGATAGAATTCAGATTCTGCAAATGATGGTGATGGCACATAGACTCTGCACATGATCTTGATGGAATTCAGACGCTGCAAATGATGGTGTTGCAATTCAGACTCTGCACATGATGGTGATGGCATAAAGAAGCAGCACATTATGTTGATGGAATTCAGTCTCTGCACATGATTGTGATGGCATACAGACACAGCACATGATGGTTATGGTATATACACACCGCACATGATGGTGATGGAATTCAGACTCTGCATATGATGTTGAAGGAATTCAGACACTGCACATGGTGGCATTGGAATTCAGACTCTACATATAATGGTGATGGAATTCATACACTGCACATGCTCATCATGAATTTAGACACTGCACATGATGGTCATGGAATTCTGACACTGCACCTGATGCTAATGGCATTTAGTCTCTGCACATGATGGTGATGGATTTCAGATACAGCACATGATGCTGATGGAATTCAGACACAGCACATGACATTGATGGTATTCAGACAGTGCACATGGTTGTGATGTAATTCAGACTATGCACATGATGGTGATAGAATTCAGATTCTGCAAATGATGGTGATGGCACGTAGACTCTGCACATGATCTTGATGGAATTCAGACGCTGCAAATAATGGTGGTGGAATTCCGACTCTGCACATGGTGGTGATGGAATTCATACACTGCACATGACATTGATGGTATTCAGACAGTGCACATGGTTGTGATGTAATTCAGACTATGCACATGATGGTGATAGAATTCAGATTCTGCAAATGATGGTGATGGCACATAGACTCTGCATATAATGGTGATGGAATTCAGACACTGCACATGTTCGTCATGGATTTAGACACTGCACATGATTGTGATTGAATTCAGACACTGCACATGATAGTGATGGATTTCAGACTCTGAACTTGGTGGTGATGGAATTCAGACACTGCGCCTGATGGTGATAGAATTCAGACACTGCACATGATGGTGATGGAATTCAGACACTGCAAATGATGGTGGTGGAATTCAGACACTGCACATGGTGCTGATGGAATTCAGACTCTGCACATGGTGGTGATGGAATTCAGACACAGCAAATGATGGTGGTGGAATTCAGACACGGCACATGATGGTGATGGAATTCAGACTCTGCATATGATGGTGATGGAATTCAGACACTGCAAATGATGGCGGTGGAATTCAGACACTGCACATGGTGGTGATGGAATTCAGACTCTGCACATGGTGGTGATGGAATTCAGACACAGCAAATGATGGTGGTGGAATTCAGACACTGCACATGGTGGTGATGGAATTCAGACTCTGCACATGGTGGTGATGGAATTCAGACTCTACATATAATGGTGATGGAATTCATACACTGCACATGTTCATCATGAATTCAGACACTGCACATGATGGTCATGGAATTCGGACACTGCACCTGATGCTGATGGCATTTAGTCTCTGCACATGATGGTGATGGATTTCAGATACAGCACATGATGCTGATGGAATTCAGACACAGCACATGACATTGATGGTATTCAGACAGTGCACATGGTTGTGATGTAATTCAGACTCTGCACATGATGGTGATATAATTCAGATTCTGCAAATGATGGTGATAGCACATAGACTCTGAACATGATCTTGATGGAATTCAGACGCTGCAAATGATGGTGGTGGAATTCAGACTCTGCACATGGTGGTGATGGAATTCAGACACAGCACATGGTGGGAAGTGAATTCATACTCCGCACATGATGGTGATGGAAATCAGACACTGCACATGATGGTGATAGAATTCAGACACTGCACATGATGGTGATGGAATTCAAACACAGCACATCATGGTGATGGAATTCAGACTCTGTACATGATGGTGATGGAATTCCCACTCTGCACATGATGGTGACGAAATACAGACACTGCACATGATGGTGATGGAATACAGACACTGCACACGATGCTGACTGAATTAGACACTGCACATGATGGTGATGAAATTCAGACTATGAACATGACGGTGATGTCGTTCAGCCTCTGCACATGATTGTGATGGAATTCAGACACTGCTCATGGTGGTGATGGTGTTCAGACTCTGCACATAATGGTGATGGAATATAGACTCTGCAGATGATCTTGATGGACTTCAGATGCTGCAAATGATGGTGGTGGAATTCAGAGACTGCACATGGTGGTGATGGAATTCAGACACAGCACATGGTGGTGATGGAAATCAGACACAGCACATGAAATTGATGGAATACAGAGAGTGCACGTGGTGGTGATGGAATTTAGACTCGGCACATGATGGTGATGGTTTTCAGACACTGCACATGATAGTGATGGATTTCATACTCTGAACATGGTTTTCATGGAATATAGACACTGCACATGATGGTTATGGAATACAGACAGAGCACTTGATGGTGATGGAATTAAGACACTGCACATCATGGTGATGGAATACAGACTCTGCACATGATCGTGATACAATTCAGACTCTGCACATGATGGTTATGGAATTCCGACTCTGCACATGATTGTCATGGCATACAGACACTGCACATTATGTTGATGGAATTCAGTCTCTGCACATGATTGTGAGGGCATACAGACATTGCACATGATGGTCATGGTATATACGCACCGCACATGATGGTGATGGAATTCAGACACGGCACATGTTGGCATTGGAATTCATACTCTGCATATAATGGTGATGGAATTCAGACACTGCACATGTTCGTCATGGATTTAGACACTGCACATGATGGTGATGGAATTCAGACACTGCATCTGATGGTGATGGCATTTAGTCTCAACACATGATGGTGATGGATTTCAGATTCTGCTCATGATGGTGATGGCATATAGACTCTGCACATGATCGTGATGGAATTCAGGCACTGCAAATGATGGTGGTGGAATTCATGCACTGCACATGGTGGTGTTGGAATTCAGACACTGCTCATGGTGCTGATGGTGTTCAGATTCTGCACATAATGGTGATGGCATATAGACTCTGCAGATGATCATGATGGAATTCAGACACTGCACACGATGGTGATTGAATTCAGACACTGCACATGATGGTGATGGAATTCAAACACGGCAGATCATGGTGATGGAATTCAGACTCTGCACATGATGGTGATGAAATACAGACACTGCACATGATGGTGATGGAATACAGACACTGCACACGATGCTGACTGAATTAGACACAGCACATGATGGTGATGGAATTCAGACACTGCACATGATATGATGGATTTCAGATTCTGAACTTGGTGGTGATGGAATTCAGACACTGCACATGATGGTGATGGAATTCAGACACTGCAAATGATGGTGGTGGAATTCAGACACTGCACATGGTGGTGATGGAATTCAGACACTGCAAATGATTGTGATGGAATTCAGAAATTGCACATGGTGGTGATGGAATTCAGAGACAGCACATGATATTGATGGAATACAGAGATTGCATGTGGTGGTGATGGATTTCAGACTCTGAACATAGTGGTGATGGAATTCAGTCTCTGCACATGATAGTGCTGAAATACAGACACTGTATATGATGTTGATGGAATTCAGACACAGCACATGACATTGATGGAATACAGAGAGTGCATGTGGTGGTGATAGAATTCAGACACTGTGCATGATGATGATGGAATTCTGACACTGCACATGATAGCGAAGGAATTCAGACACTGCACATGATAGTGGTGGATTTCAGACTCTGAACTTGGTGGTGATGGAATTCAGACACTGCGCCTGATGGTGATAGAATTCAGACACTGCACATGATGGTGATGGAATTCAGACACTGCACATGATATGATGGATTTCAGATTCTGAACTTGGTGGAGATGGAATTCAGACACTGCACATGATATGATGGATTTCAGATTCTGAACTTGGTCGTGATGGCATACAGACACTGCACATGATGGTGATGGAATTCAGACACTGCAAATGATGGTGGTGCAATTCAGACACGGCACATGATGGTGATGGAATTCAGACTCTGCATATGATGGTGATGGAATTCAGACACTGTAAATGATGGCGGTGGAATTCAGACACTGCACATGGTGCTGATGGAATTCAGACTCTGCACATGGTGGTGATGGAATTCAGACACAGCAAATGATGGTGGTGGAATTCAGACACTGCACATGATGGTGATGGAATTCAGACTCTGCACATGGTGGTGATGGAATTCAGACACTGCAAATGATGGTGGTGCAATTCAGACACGGCACATGATGGTGATGGAATTCAGACTCTGCATATGATGGTGATGGAATTCAGACACTGCAAATGATGGCGGTGGAATTCAGACACTGCACATGGTGGTGATGGAATTCAGACTCTGCACATGGTGGTGATGGAATTCAGACACAGCAAATGATGGTGGTGGAATTCAGACACTGCACATGGTGGTGATGGAATTCAGACTCTGCACATGGTGGTGATGGAATTCAGACTCTCCATATAATGGTGATGGAATTCATACACTGCACATGTTCATCATGAATTCAGACACTGCACATGATGGTCATGGAATTCGGACACTGCACCTGATGCTGATGGCATTTAGTCTCTGCACATGATGGTGATGGATTTCAGATACAGCACATGATGCTGATGGAATTCAGACACAGCACATGACATTGATGGTATTCAGACAGTGCACATGGTTGTGATGTAATTCAGACTCTGCACATGATGGTGATATAATTCAGATTCTGCAAATGATGGTGATAGCACATAGACTCTGAACATGATCTTGATGGAATTCAGACGCTGCAAATGATGGTGGTGGAATTCAGACTCTGCACATGGTGGTGATGGAATTCAGACACAGCACATGGTGGGAAGTGAATTCATACTCCGCACATGATGGTGATGGAAATCAGACACTGCACATGATGGTGATAGAATTCAGACACTGCACATGATGGTGATGGAATTCAAACACAGCACATCATGGTGATGGAATTCAGACTCTGTACATGATGGTGATGGAATTCCCACTCTGCACATGATGGTGACGAAATACAGACACTGCACATGATGGTGATGGAATACAGACACTGCACACGATGCTGACTGAATTAGACACTGCACATGATGGTGATGAAATTCAGACTATGAACATGACGGTGATGTCGTTCAGCCTCTGCACATGATTGTGATGGAATTCAGACACTGCTCATGGTGGTGATGGTGTTCAGACTCTGCACATAATGGTGATGGAATATAGACTCTGCAGATGATCTTGATGGACTTCAGATGCTGCAAATGATGGTGGTGGAATTCAGAGACTGCACATGGTGGTGATGGAATTCAGACACAGCACATGGTGGTGATGGAAATCAGACACAGCACATGAAATTGATGGAATACAGAGAGTGCACGTGGTGGTGATGGAATTTAGACTCGGCACATGATGGTGATGGTTTTCAGACACTGCACATGATAGTGATGGATTTCATACTCTGAACATGGTTTTCATGGAATATAGACACTGCACATGATGGTTATGGAATACAGACAGAGCACTTGATGGTGATGGAATTCATACTCTGCACATGATTGTGATGGCATACAGACACTGAACATGATGGTGATGGAATTCAGATATAGCACATCATGGGGATGGAATACAGACTCTGCACATGATCGTGATACAATTCAGACTCTGCACATGATGGTTATGGAATTCCGACTCTGCACATGATTGTCATGGCATACAGACACTGCACATTATGTTGATGGAATTCAGTCTCTGCACATGATTGTGAGGGCATACAGACACTGCACATGATGGTCATGGTATATACGCACCGCACATGATGGTGATGGAATTCAGACACGGCACATGTTGGCATTGGAATTCATACTCTGCATATAATGGTGATGGAATTCAGACACTGCACATGTTCGTCATGGATTTAGACACTGCACATGATGGTGATGGAATTCAGACACTGCATCTGATGGTGATGGCATTTAGTCTCAACACATGATGGTGATGGATTTCAGATTTTGCTCATGATGGTGATGGCATATAGACTCTGCACATGATCGTGATGGAATTCAGGCACTGCAAATGATGGTGGTGGAATTCATGCACTGCACATGGTGGTGTTGGAATTCAGACACTGCTCATGGTGCTGATGGTGTTCAGATTCTGCACATAATGGTGATGGCATATAGACTCTGCAGATGATCATGATGGAATTCAGACACTGCACACGATGGTGATTGAATTCAGACACTGCACATGATGGTGATGGAATTCAAACACGGCAGATCATGGTGATGGAATTCAGACTCTGCACATGATGGTGATGAAATACAGACACTGCACATGATGGTGATGGAATACAGACACTGCACACGATGCTGACTGAATTAGACACAGCACATGATGGTGATGGAATTCAGACACTGCACATGATATGATGGATTTCAGATTCTGAACTTGGTGGTGATGGAATTCAGACACTGCACATGATGGTGATGGAATTCAGACACTGCAAATGATGGTGGTGGAATTCAGACACTGCACATGGTGGTGATGGAATTCAGACACTGCAAATGATTGTGATGGAATTCAGAAATTGCACATGGTGGTGATGGAATTCAGAGACAGCACATGATATTGATGGAATACAGAGATTGCATGTGGTGGTGATGGATTTCAGACTCTGAACATAGTGGTGATGGAATTCAGTCTCTGCACATGATAGGGCTGAAATACAGACACTGTATATGATGTTGATGGAATTCAGACACAGCACATGACATTGATGGAATACAGAGAGTGCATGTGGTGGTGATAGAATTCAGACACTGTGCATGATGATGATGGAATTCTGACACTGCACATGATAGCAAAGGAATTCAGACACTGCACATGATAGTGGTGGATTTCAGACTCTGAACTTGGTGGTGATGGAATTCAGACACTGCGCCTGATGGTGATAGAATTCAGACACTGCACATGATGGTGATGGAATTCAGACACTGCACATGATATGATGGATTTCAGATTCTGAACTTGGTGGAGATGGAATTCAGACACTGCACATGATATGATGGATTTCAGATTCTGAACTTGGTCGTGATGGCATAGAGACACTGCACATGATGGTTATGGTATATACACACCACACATGATGGTGATGGAATTCAGACTCTGCATATGATGGTGAAGGAATTCAGACACTGCACATGGTGGCATTGGAATTCAGACTCTGCATATAATGGTGATGGAATTCATACACTGCACATGTTCATCATGACTTTAGACACAGCACATGATGGTCATGGAATTCTGACACTGCACCTGATGCTGATGGCATTTAGTCTCTGCACATGATGGTGATGGATTTCAGATACAGCACATGATGCTGATGGAATTCAGACACAGCACATGACATTGATGGTATTCAGACAGTGCACATAGTTGTGATGTAATTCAGACTATGCACATGATGGTGATAGAATTCAGATTCTGCAAATGATGGTGATGGCACATAGACTCTGCACATGATCTTGATGGAATTCAGACGCTGCAAATGATGGTGGTGGAATTCAGACTCTGCACATGGTTGTGATGGAATTCAGCACAGCACATGGTAGTGATGCAATTCAGACACAGCACATGACATTGATGGAATAGAGAGAGTGAACGTGGTGGTGATGGAATTCAGACTCGGCACATGACGTTGATGGAATACAGACTCTGAACATGGTTGTGATGGAATTCAGACACAGCACATGATGGTGATAGAATTCAGACACTGCACATGATGGTGATGGAATTCAAACACGGCAGATCATGGTGATGGAATTCAGACTCTGCACATGATGGTGACGAAATACAGACACTGCACATGATGGTGATGGAATACAGACACTGCACACGATGCTGACTGAATTAGACACAGCACATGATAGTGATGGATTTCAGACTCTGAACTTGGTGGTGATGGAATTCAGACACTGCGCCTGATGGTGATGGCATTTAGTCTCTACACATGATGGGGATAGATTTCAGATACAGCACATGATGCTGATGGAATTCAGACACAGCACATGACATTGATGGAATTCAGACAGTGCACATGGTTGTGATGTAATTCAGACTATTCACATGATGGTGATAGAATTCAGACTCTGCACTTGGTGAGGAGTGAATTCATACTCTGCACATGATGGTAATGGAATTCAGACTCTGCACATGATGGTGATGGAATTCAGATTCTGCAAATGATGGTGATGGCACATAGACTCTGCAGATGATCTTGATGGATTTCAGACACTGCAAATGGTGGTGATGGAATTCAGACTCTGCACATGATTGTGTTGGAATTCAGTCTCTGCTCATGATGTTAATGGAATTCAGACACAGCACATGCTGGTGGTGGAATTCAGACATAGCACATGGTGTTGATGGAATTCAGACACAGCAAATGATGGCGGTGGAATTCAGACATAGCACATGATGTTAATGGAATTCAGACACAGCACATGGTGTTGATGGAATTCAGACATAGCACATGGTGGTGTTGGAATTCAGACACCGCACATGACATTGATGGAATACAGAGAGTGCACGTGGTGGTGATGGAATTCAGACTCGGCACATGATGGTGATGGATTTCAGACTCTGAACATGGTTGTCATGGAATATAGACACTGCACATGATGGTTATGGGATACAGACACAGCACTTGATGGTGATGGAATTCAGACTCGGCACATGATTGTGATGGATTTCAGACTCTGAACATGGTGGTGATGGAATATAGACACTGCACATGGTGGTGATGGAATTATTACTCTGCACATAATGCTAAAGGCAATAGATACCTCACATGGTGGTGATGGAGTTCAGACTCTGCAAATGATGCTGATGACATATTGAGTCCACATGATAGTGATTGAATTCAGACACTGCACATGCTTGTGATTTAATTCAAACACACAATATGGTGTTGAAGGAATTCTCACACTGTACATGGTGGTGATGGAATTCAGACTCTGCACATGATTGTGTTGGAATTCAGTCTCTGCTCATGATGTTAATGGAATTCAGACTCTGCACATGATACTGATGAAATACAGACACTGCATATGATGGTAATGGAATTCAGACACAGCAAATAACATTGATGGAATACAGAGAGTGCACGTGGTGGTGATTGAATTCAGGCTCGGCACATGATGGTGAAGGAATTCAGACACTGCACATGATGGTGATGGCATACTGATATAGCACATCATGGTGATGGAATTCAGAGACAGCACATGACATTGATGGAATACAGAGAGTGCATGTGGTGGTGATAGAAATCAGACACTGTGCATGATGATGATGCAATTCAGACACTGCACATGATAGCGAAGGAATACAGACACAGCACATGATGGTGACGAAATACAGACCCTGCACATGATGGTGATGGAATGCAGACACTGCACACGATGCTGACTGAATTAGACACTGCACATGATAGTGATGGATTTCAGACTCTGAACTTGGTGGTGATGGAATTCAGACACTGCGCCTGATGGTGATAGAATTCAGACACTGCACATGATAGTGATGGAATTCAGACACTGCACATGATATGATGGATTTCAGATTCTGAACTTGGTGGAGATGGAATTCAGACACTGCACATGATGGTGATGGAATTCAGACACTGCACATGATATGATGGATTTCAGATTCTGAACTTGGTCGTGATGGCATAGAGACACTGCACATGATGGTTATGGTATATACACACCGCACATGATGGTGATGGAATTCAGACTCTGCATATGATGGTGAAGGAATTCAGACACTGCACATGGTGGCATTGGAATTCAGACTCTGCATATAATGGTGATGGAATTCATACACTGCACATGTTCATCATGAATTTAGACACTGCACATGATGGTCATGGAATTCTGACACTGTACCTGATGCTGATGGCATTTAGTCTCTGCACATGATGGTGATCAATTTCAGATACAGCACATGATGCTGATGGAATTCAGACACAGCACATGACATTGATGGTATTCAGACAGTGCACATGGTTGTGATGTAATTCAGACTATGCACATGATGGTGATAGAATTCAGATTCTGCAAATGATGGTGATGGCACATAGACTCTGCACATGATCTTGATGGAATTCAGACGCTGCAAATGATGGTGGTGGAATTCAGACACTTCACATGGTGGTGATGGAATTCAGCACAGCACATGACATTGATGGAATAGAGAGAGTGAACGTGGTGGTGATGGAATTCAGACTCGGCACATAACGTTGATGGAATACAGACTCTGAACATGGTTGTGATGGAATTCAGACACAGCACATGATGGTGATAGAATTCAGACACTGCACATGATGGTGATGGAATTCAAACACGGCAGATCATGGTGATGGAATTCAGACTCTGCACATGATGGTGACGAAATACAGACACTGCACATGATGGTGATGGAATACAGACACTGCACACGATGCTGACTGAATTAGACACAGCACATGATAGTGATGGATTTCAGACTCTGAACTTGGTGGTGATGGAATTCAGACACTGCGCCTGATGGTGATGGCATTTAGTCTCTACACATGATGGGGATAGATTTCAGATACAGCACATGATGCTGATGGAATTCAGACACAGCACATGACATTGATGGAATTCAGACAGTGCACATGGTTGTGATGTAATTCAGACTATTCACATGATGGTGATAGAATTCAGACTCTGCACTTGGTGAGGAGTGAATTCATACTCTGCACATGATGGTAATGGAATTCAGACTCTGCACATGATGGTGATGGAATTCAGATTCTGCAAATGATGGTGATGGCACATAGACTCTGCAGATGATCTTGATGGATTTCAGACACTGCAAATGATGGTGGTGGAATTCAGACACTGCACATGGTGGTAATGGAATTCAGACACAGCACATGGTGGTGATGGAATTCAGACACAGCACATGATGGTAATGGAATTCAGACTCTGCACATGATTGTGTTGGAATTCAGTCTCTGCTCATGATGTTAATGGAATTCAGACAGCACATGCTGGTGGTGGAATTCAGACATAGCACATGGTGTTGATGGAATTCAGACACAGCAAATGATGGTGGTGGAATTCAGACATAGCACATGATGTTAATGGAATTCAGACACAGCACATGGTGTTGATGGAATTCAGACATAGCACATGGTGGTGTTGGAATTCAGACACCGCACATGACATTGATGGAATACAGAGAGTGCACGTGGTGGTGATGGAATTCAGACTCGGCACATGATGGTGATGGATTTCAGACTCTGAACATGGTTGTCATGGAATATAGACACTGCACATGATGGTTATGGGATACAGACACAGCACTTGATGGTGATGGAATTCACACTCTGCACATGATTGTGATGGCATACAGACACTGAACATGATGGTGATGGAATTCAGACTCGTCACATGATTGTGATGGATTTCAGACTCTGAACATGGTGGTGATGGAATTATTACTCTGCACATAATGCTAAAGGCGATAGATACTGCACATGATGGGGATGGAGATCAGACTCTGCAAATGATGGTGATGGCATATTGACTCCACATGATAGTGATGGAATTCAGACACTACACATAATGGTAAATGCATATAGATACCGCACATGGTGGTGATGGAGTTCAGACTCTGCAAATGATGGTGATGGCATATTGACTCCACATGATAGTGATGGAATTCAGTCACTGCACATGATGCTGATGGAATTCAGACACTGCACATGCTTGTGTTGGAATTCAGTCACTGCTCATGATGTTAATGGAATTCAGACTCTGCACATGATACTGATGAAATACAGACACTGAACATGATGGTGATGGAATTCAGATACAGCACATGGTGGTGAGGGAATTCAGACACAACACATGTCATTGATGGAATACAGAGAGTGCACGTGGTGGTGATGGAATTCAGACTCGGCACATGATGGTGATGGAACTCAGACACTGCACATGACATTGATGGAATTCAGACTGTGCACATGGTGGTGATGTAATTCAGACTATGTACATGATGAAGATTGAATTCAGACAATGCACATGATGGTGAAGGAAGTCAGACTCTGCACATGGTGGTGATGGAATTCAGATTCTGCAAATGATGTTGATGGCACATAGACTCTGCAGATGATCGTGATGGAACTCAGATTCTGCAAATGATGTTAATGGCACATAGACTGTGCACATGATCGTGTTGGAATTCAGACACTGCAAATGATGGTGGTGGAATTCAGACACTGCACATGGTGGTGATGGAATATAGACACTGCACATGGTGGTGATGGAATTATTACTCTGCACATGACATTGATGGAATACAGAGAGTGCACGTGGTGGTGATGGAATTCAGACTCGGCACATGATTGTGATGGATTTCAGACTCTGAACATGGTGGTGATGGAATATAGACACTGCACATGGTGGTGATGGAATTATTACTCTGCACATAATGCTAAAGGCAATAGATACCTCACATGGTGGTGATGGAGTTCAGACTCTGCAAATGATGCTGATGACATATTGAGTCCACATGATAGTGATTGAATTCAGACACTGCACATGCTTGTGATTTAATTCAAACACACAATATGGTGTTGAAGGAATTCTCACACTGTACATGGTGGTGATGGAATTCAGACTCTGCACATGATTGTGTTGGAATTCAGTCTCTGCTCATGATGTTAATGGAATTCAGACTCTGCACATGATACTGATGAAATACAGACACTGCATATGATGGTAATGGAATTCAGACACAGCAAATAACATTGATGGAATACAGAGAGTGCACGTGGTGGTGATTGAATTCAGGCTCGGCACATGATGGTGAAGGAATTCAGACACTGCACATGATGGTGATGGCATACTGATATAGCACATCATGGTGATGGAATTCAGAGACAGCACATGACATTGATGGAATACAGAGAGTGCATGTGGTGGTGATAGAAATCAGACACTGTGCATGATGTTAATGGAATTCAGACACTGCACATGATAGTGATGGATTTCAGACTCTGAATTTGGTGGTGATGGAATTCAGACACTGCGCCTGATGGTGATAGAATTCAGACACTGCACATGATAGTGATGGAATTCAGACACTGCACATGATGGTGATGGAATTCAGACACTGCACATGATATGATGGATTTCAGATTCTGAACTTGGTCGTGATGGCATAGAGACACTGCACATGATGGTTATGGTATATACACACCGCACATGATGGTGATGGAATTCAGACTCTGCATATGATGGTGAAGGAATTCAGACACTGCACATGGTGGCATTGGAATTCAGACTCTGCATATAATGGTGATGGAATTCATACACTGCACATGTTCATCATGAATTTAGACACTGCACATGATGGTCATGGAATTCTGACACTGTACCTGATGCTGATGGCATTTAGTTTCTGCACATGATGGTGATCAATTTCAGATACAGCACATGATGCTGATGGAATTCAGACACAGCACATGACATTGATGGTATTCAGACAGTGCACATGGTTGTGATGTAATTCAGACTATGCACATGATGGTGATAGAATTCAGATTCTGCAAATGATGGTGATGGCACATAGACTCTGCACATGATCTTGATGGAATTCAGACGCTGCAAATGATGGTGGTGGAATTCAGACACTTCACATGGTGGTGATGGAATTCAGCACAGCACATGACATTGATGGAATAGAGAGAGTGAACGTGGTGGTGATGGAATTCAGACTCGGCACATAACGTTGATGGAATACAGACTCTGAACATGGTTGTGATGGAATTCAGACACAGCACATGATGGTGATAGAATTCAGACACTGCACACGATGGTGATGGAATTCAAACACGGCAGATCATGGTGATGGAATTCAGACTCTGCACATGATGGTGATGAAATACAGACACTGCACATGATGGTGATGGAATACAGACACTGCACACGATGCTGACTGAATTAGACACAGCACATGATAGTGATGGATTTCAGACTCTGAACTTGGTGGTGATGGAATTCAGACACTGCGCCTGATGGTGATGGCATTTAGTCTCTGCACATGATGGGGATGGATTTCAGATACAGCACATGATGCTGATGGAATTCAGACACAGCACATGACATTGATGGAATTCAGACAGTGCACATGGTTGTGATGTAATTCAGACTATTCACATGATGGTGATAGAATTCAGACTCTGCACTTGGTGAGGAGTGAATTCATACTCTGCACATGATGGTAATGGAATTCAGACTCTGCACATGATGGTGATGGAATTCAGATTCTGCAAATGATGGTGATGGCACATAGACTCTGCAGATGATCTTGATGGATTTCAGACACTGCAAATGGTGGTGATGGAATTCAGACTCTGTACATGATTGTGATGGAATTCAGTCTCTGCTCATGATGTTAATGGAATTCAGACACAGCACATGCTGGTGGTGGAATTCAGACATAGCACATGGTGTTGATGGAATTCAGACACAGCAAATGATGGTGGTGGAATTCAGACATAGCACATGATGTTAATGGAATTCAGACACAGCACATGGTGTTGATGGAATTCAGACATAGCACATGGTGGTGTTGGAATTCAGACACCGCACATGACATTGATGGAATACAGAGAGTGCACGTGGTGGTGATGGAATTCAGACTCTGCATATAATGGTGATGGAATTCATACACTGCACATGTTCATCATGAATTTAGACACTGCACATGATGGTCATGGAATTCTGACACTGCACCTGATGCTGATGGCATTTAGTCTCTGCACATGATGGTGATCGATTTCAGATACAGCACATGATGCTGATGGAATTCAGACACAGCACATGACATTGATGGTATTCAGACAGTGCACATGGTTGTGATGTAATTCAGACTATGCACATGATGGTGATAGAATT
The DNA here is from genome assembly GCF_048418815.1 of Hemitrygon akajei. Classification (NCBI taxonomy): domain Eukaryota; kingdom Metazoa; phylum Chordata; class Chondrichthyes; order Myliobatiformes; family Dasyatidae; genus Hemitrygon; species Hemitrygon akajei. The sequence goes on from NC_133133.1 coordinate 120,160,592, forward strand.
CAGATTCTGCAAATGATGGTGATGGCACATAGACTCTGCACATGATCTTGATTGAATTCAGACGCTGCAAATGATGGTGGTGGAATTCAGACACTGCACATGGTGGTGATGGAATTCAGCACAGCACATGGTAGTGATGCAATTCAGACACAGCACATGACATTGATGGAATAGAGAGAGTGAACGTGGTGGTGATGGAATTCAGACTCGGCACATGACGTTGATGGAATACAGACTCTGAACATGGTTGTGATGGAATTCTGACACAGCACATGATGGTGATAGAATTCAGACACTGCACATGATGGTGATGGAATTCAAACACTGCAGATCATGGTGATGGAATTCAGACTCTGCACATGATGGTGACGAAATACAGACCCTGCACATGATGGTGATGGAATGCAGACACTGCACACGATGCTGAATGAATTAGACACAGCACATGATAGTGATGGATTTCAGACTCTGAACTTGGTGGTGATGGAATTCAGACACTGCGCCTGATGGTGATGGCATTTAGTCTCTACACATGATGGGGATGGATTTCAGATACAGCACATGATGCTGATGGAATTCAGACACAGCACATGACATTGATGGAATTCAGACAGTGCACATGGTTGTGATGTAATTCAGACTATGCACATGATGGTGATAGAATTCAGACTCTGCACTTGGTGAGGAGTGAATTCATACTCTGCACATGATGGTAATGGAATTCAGACTCTGCCCATGATGGTGATGGAATTCAGACTCTGCACATGATTGTGTTGGAATTCAGTCTCTGCTCATGATGTTAATGGAATTCAGTCTCTGCTCATGATGTTAATGGAATTCAGACACAGCACATGCTGGTGGTGGACTTCAGACATAGCATATGGTGTTGATGGAATTCAGACACAGCAAATGATGGTGGTGGAATTCAGACACAGCACATGGTGTTGATGGAATTCAGACATAGCACATGCTGGTGTTGGAATTCAGACTCCGCACATGACATTGATGGAATACAGAGAGTGCACGTGGTGGTGATGGAATTCAGACTCGGCACATGATGGTGGTGGATTTCAGACACTGCACATGATAGTGATGGATTTCAGACTCTGAACATGGTTGTCATGGAATATAGACACTGCACTTGATTGTGATGGAATTCACACTCTGCACATGATTGTGATGGCATACAGACACTGAACATGATGGTGATGGAATTATTACTCTGCACATAATGCTAAAGGCGATAGATACTGCACATGATGGGGATGGAGATCAGACTCTGCAAATGATGGTGATGGCATATAGACTCCACATGATAGTGATGGAATTCAGACACTGCACATAATGGTAAATGCATATAGATACCGCACATGGTGGTGATGGAGTTCAGACTCTGCAAATGATGGTGATGGCATATTGACTCCACATGATAGTGATGGAATTCAGTCACTGCACATGATGCTGATGGAATTCAGACACTGCACATGCTTGTGTTGGTATTCAGTCACTGCTCATGATGTTATTGGAATTCAGACTCTGCACATGATACTGATGAAATACAGGCACTGCATATGATGGTAATGGAATTCAGACACAGCAAATGACATTGATGGAATACAGAGAGTGCACGTGGTGGTGGTGATTGAATTTAGGCTCGGCACATGATGATGAAGGAATTCAGACACTGCACATGATGGTGATGGCATACAGATATAGCACATCATGGTGATGGAATTAAGACACTGCACATCATGGTGATGGAATACAGACTCTGCACATGATGGTGATACAATTCAGACTCAGCACATGATGGTTATGGAATTCTGACTCTGCACATGATGGTGATTGAATTCAGACTCTGCACATGATTGTGATGGCATACAGACACTGCACATTATGTTGATGGAATTCAGTCTCTGCACATGATGGTGATGGAATTCAGACTCTGCACATGGTGGCATTGGAATTCATACTCTGCATATAATGGTGATGGAATTCAGACACTGCACATGTTCGTCATTGATTTAGACACTGCTCATGATGGTGATGGAATTCAGACACTGCACCTGATGGTGATGGCATTTAGTCTCTACACATGATGGGGATGGCTTTCAGATACAGCACATGATGCTGATGGAATTCAGACACAGCACATGACATTGATGGAATTCAGACAGTGCACATGGTTGTGATGTAATTCAAACTATGCACATGATGGTGATAGAATTCAGACTCTGCACTTGGTGAGGAGTGAATTCATACTCTGCACATGATGGTAATGTAATTCAGACTATGCACATGATGGTGATAGAATACAGATTCTGCAAATGATGGTGATGGCACATAGACTCTGCACATGATCTTGATGGAATTCAGACGCTGCAAATGATGGTGGTGGAATGCAGACTCTGCACATAGTGGTGATGGAATTCAAACAAGGCACATGGTGGGAAGTGAATTCATACTCTGCACATGATTGTGAAGGAAGTCAGACTCTGCACATGGAGGTGATGAATTTCAGATTCTGCAAATGATGGTGGTTCAATTCAGACACTGCACATGGTGGTGATGGAATTCAGCACAGCACATGGTAGTGATGGAATTCAGACACAGCACATGACATTGATGGAATAGAGAGAGTGCACGTGGTGGTGATGGAATTCAGACTCGGCACATGACGTTGATGGAATACAGACTCTGAACATGGTGGTGATGGATTTCAGACTCTGAACATGGTTGTGATGGAATTCAGACACTGCACATGATGCTGATAGAATTCAGATTCTGCAAATGATGGTGATGGCACATAGACTCTGCATATGATCTTGATGGAATTCAGACGCTGCAAATGATGGTGGTGGAATTCAGAATCTGCACATAGTGGTGATGGAATTCAGACAAGGCACATGGTGGGAAGTGAATTCATACTCTGCACATGATTGTGAAGGAAGTCAGACTCTGCACATGGAGGTGATGGATTTCAGATTCTGCAAATGATGGTGGTTCAATTCAGACACTGCACATGGTGGTGATGGAATTCAGCACAGCACATGGTAGTGATGGAATTCAGACACAGCACATGACATTGATGGAATAGAGAGAGTGCACGTGGTGGTGATGGAATTCAGACTCGGCACATGACGTTGATGGAATACAGACTCTGAACATGGTGGTGATGGATTTCAGACTCTGAACATGGTTGTGATGGAATTCAGACACTGCACATGATGCTGATAGAATTCAGACACTGCACATGATGGTGAAGGAATTCAAACACGGCACATCATGGTGATGGAATTCAGACTCTGTACATGATGGAGATGGAATTCCCACTCTGCACATGATGGTGATGAAATACAGACACTGCACATGATGGTGATGGAATACAGACACTGCACACAATGCTGACTGAATTAGACACTGCACATGATGGTGATGAAATTCAGACTATGCACTTGACGGTGATGTCGTTCAGCCTCTGCACATGATTGTGATGGAATTCAGACACTGCTCATGGTGGTGATGGTGTTCAGACTCTGCACATAATGGTGATGGAATATAGACTGCAGATGATCTTGATAAATTCAGACGCTGCAAATGATGGTGGTGGAATTCAGACACTGCACATGGTGGTGATCGAATTCAGACACAGCACATGGTGGTGACGGAATTCAGACACAGCACATGAAATTGATGAAATACAGACACTGCATATGATGGTAATGGAATTCAGACACAGCAAATGACATTGATGGAATACAGAAGGTGCACGTGGTGGTGGTGATTGAATTTAGGCTCGGCAGATGATGATGAAGGAATTCAGACACTGCACATGATGGTGATGGCATACAGATATAGCACATCATGGTGATATAATTAAGACACTACACATCATGGTGATGGAATACAGACTCTGCACATGATGGTGATACAATTCAGACTCAGCACATGATGGTTATGGAATTCAGACTCTGCACATGATTGTGATGGCATACAGACACTGCACATTATGTTGATGGAATTCAGTCTCTGCACATGATGGTGATGGCATACAGACACTGAACATGATGGTCATGGTATATACGCACCGCACATGATGGTGATGGAATTCAGACTCTGAACATGGTGGCATTGGAATTCATACTCTGCATATAATGGTGATGGAATTCAGACACTGCACATGTTCGTCATGGATTTAGACACTGCTCATGATGGTGATGGAATTCAGACACTGCACCTGATGGTGATGGCATTTAGTCTCTACACATGGTGGGGATGGATTTCAGATACAGCACATGATGCTGATGGAATTCAGACACAGCACATGACATTGATGGAATTCAGACACAGCACATGATTGTGATGGCATACAGACACTGAACATGATGGTGATGGAATTCAGATACAGCACATGGTGGTGAGGGAATTCAGACACAACACATGTCATTGATGGAATACAGAGAGTGCACGGGGTGGTGATGGAATTCAGACTCGGCACATGATGGTGATGGATTTCAGACTCTGAACATGGTTTTCATGGAATATAGACACTGCACATGATGGTTATGGAATACAGACACAGCACTTGATGGTGATGGAATTCAGACTCTGCACATGATTGTGATGGCATACAGACACTGAACATGATGGTGATGGAATTCAGATACAGCACATGGTGGTGAGGGAATTCAGACACAACACATGTCATTGATGGAATACAGAGAGTGCACGTGGTGGTGATGGAATTCAGACTCGGCACATGATGGTGATGGAACTCAGACACTGCACATGACATTGATGGAATTCAGACTGTGCACATGGTGGTGATGTAATTCAGACTATGTACATGATGAAGATTGAATTCAGACAATGCACATGATGGTGAAGGAAGTCAGACTCTGCACATGGTGGTGATGGAATTCAGATTCTGCAAATGATGTTGATGGCACATAGACTCTGCAGATGATCGTGATGGAACTCAGATTCTGCAAATGATGTTAATGGCACATAGACTGTGCACATGATCGTGTTGGAATTCAGACACTGCAAATGATGGTGGTGGAATTCAGACACTGCACATGGTGGTGATGGAATATAGACACTGCACATGGTGGTGATGGAATTATTACTCTGCACATGACATTGATGGAATACAGAGAGTGCACGTGGTGGTGATGGAATTCAGACTCGGCACATGATTGTGATGGATTTCAGACTCTGAACATGGTGGTGATGGAATATAGACACTGCACATGGTGGTGATGGAATTATTACTCTGCACATAATGCTAAAGGCAATAGATACCTCACATGGTGGTGATGGAGTTCAGACTCTGCAAATGATGCTGATGACATATTGAGTCCACATGATAGTGATTGAATTCAGACACTGCACATGCTTGTGATTTAATTCAAACACACAATATGGTGTTGAAGGAATTCTCACACTGTACATGGTGGTGATGGAATTCAGACTCTGCACATGATTGTGTTGGAATTCAGTCTCTGCTCATGATGTTAATGGAATTCAGACTCTGCACATGATACTGATGAAATACAGACACTGCATATGATGGTAATGGAATTCAGACACAGCAAATGACATTGATGGAATACAGAGAGTGCACGTGGTGGTGATTGAATTCAGGCTCGGCACATGATGGTGAAGGAATTCAGACACTGCACATCATGGTGATGGAATTCAGAGACAGCACATGGCATTGATGGAATACAGAGAGTGCATGTGGTGGTGATAGAAATCAGACACTGTGAATGATGTTAATGGTATTCAGACACAGCACCTGCTGGTGGTGGAATTCAGACACTGCACATGATGGTGATGGAATTCAGACACAGCAAATGATGGTGGTGGAATTCAGACATAGCACATGATGTTAATGGAATTCAGACACAGCACATGGTGTTGATGGAATTCAGACATAGCACATGGTGGTGTTGGAATTCAGACACCGCACATGACATTGATGGAATACAGAGAGTGCACGTGGTGGTGATGGAATTCAGACTCGGCACATGATGGTGGTGGATTTCAGACACTGCACATGATAGTGATGGATTTCAGACTCTGAACATGGTTGTCATGGAATATAGACACTGCACATGATGGTTATGGAATACAGACACAGCACTTGATGGTGATGGAATTCACACTCTGCACATGATTGTGATGGCATACAGACACTGAACATGATGGTGATGGAATTCAGACTCTGAACATGGTGGTGATGGAATTATTACTCTGCACATAATGCTAAAGGCGATAGATACTGCACATGATGGGGATGGAGATCAGACTCTGCAAATGATGGTGATGGCATATTGACTCCACATGATAGTGATGGAATTCAGTCACTGCACATGATGCTGATGGAATTCAGACACTGCACATGCTTGTGTTGGAATTCAGTCACTGCTCATGATATTAATGGAATTCAGACTCTGCACATGATACTGATGAAATACAGACACTGCATATGATGGTAATGGAATTCAGACACATCAAATGACATTGATGGAATACAGAAGGTGCACGTGGTGGTGGTGATTGAATTTAGGCTCGGCACATGATGATGAAGGAATTCAGACACTGCACATGATGGTGATGGCATACAGATATAGCACATCATGGTGATATAATTAAGACACTACACATCATGGTGATGGAATACAGACTCTGCACATGATGGTGATACAATTCAGACTCAGCACATGATGGTTATGGAATTCAGACTCTGCACATGATTGTGATGGCATACAGACACTGCACATGATGGTGATGGAATTCAGACTCTGCACATGGTGGCATTGGAATTCATACTCTGCATATAATGGTGATGGAATTCAGACACTGCACATGTTCGTCATGAATTTAGACACTGCTCATGATGGTGATGGAATTCAGACACTGCACCTGATGGTGATGGCATTTAGTCTCTACACATGATGGGGATGGATTTCAGATACAGCACATGATGCTGATGGAATTCAGACACAGCACATGACATTGATGGAATTCAGACAGTGCACATGGTTGTGATGTAATTCAGACCATGCACATGATGGTGATAGAATTCAGATTCTGCAAATGATGGTGATGGCACATAGACTCTGCACATGATCTTGATGGAATTCAGACGCTGCAAATGATGGTGGTGGAATTCAGACACTGCACATAGTGGTGATGGAATTCATACAAGGCACATGGTGGGAAGTGAATTCATACTCTGCACATGATTGTGAAGGAAGTCAGACTCTGCACATGGAGGTGATGGATTTCAGATTCTGCAAATGATGGTGGTTCAATTCAGACACTGCACATGGTGGTGATGGAATTCAGCACAGCACATGGTAGTGATGGAATTCAGACACAGCACATGACATTGATGGAATAGAGAGAGTGCACGTGGTGGTGATGGAATTCAGACTCGGCACATGACGTTGATGGAATACAGACTCTGAACATGGTGGTGATGGATTTCAGACTCTGAACATGGTTGTGATGGAATTCAGACACTGCACATGATGGTGAAGGAATTCAAACATGGCACATCAAGGTGATGGAATTCAGACTCTGTACATGATGGAGATGGAATTCCCACTCTGCACATGATGGTGATGAAATACAGACACTGCACATGATGGTGATGGAATACAGACACTGCACACGATGCTGACTGAATTAGACACTGCACATGATGGTGATGAAATTCAGACTATGCACTTGACGGTGATGTTGTTCAGCCTCTGCACATGACTGTGATGGAATTCAGACACTGCTCATGGTGGTGAAGGTGTTCAGACTCTGCACATAATGGTGATGGAATATAGACTCTGCAGATGATCTTGATGGAATTCAGACGCTGCAAATGATGGTGGTGGAAATCAGACACTGCACATGGTGGTGATGGAATTCAGACTCGGCACATGATAGTGATGGATTTCAGACTCTGAACATGGTGGTGATGAAATTCAGACACTGCACATGATGGTTATGGAATACAGACACAGCACTTGATGGTGATGGAATTCAGACTCTGCACATGATTGTGATGGCATACAGACACTGAACATGATGGTGATGGAATTCAGATACAGCACATGGTGGTGAGGGAATTCAGACACAACACATGTCGTTGATGGAATACAGAGAGTGCACGTGGTGGTGATGGAATTCAGACTCGGCACATGATGGTGATGGAACTCAGACACTGCACATGACATTGATGGAATTCAGACTGTGCACATGGTGGTGATGTAATTCAGACTATGTACATGATGAAGATTGAATTCAGACAATGCACATGATGGTGAAGGAAGTCAGACTCTGCACATGGTGGTGATGGAATTCAGATTCTGCAAATGATGTTGATGGCACATAGACTCTGCAGATGATCGTGATGGAACTCAGATTCTGCAAATGATGTTAATGGCACATAGACTGTGCACATGATCGTGTTGGAATTCAGACACTGCAAATGATGGTGGTGGAATTCAGACACTGCACATGGTGGTGATGGAATATAGACACTGCACATGGTGGTGATGGAATTATTACTCTGCACATGACATTGATGGAATACAGAGAGTGCACGTGGTGGTGATGGAATTCAGACTCGGCACATGATTGTGATGGATTTCAGACTCTGAACATGGTGGTGATGGAATATAGACACTGCACATGGTGGTGATGGAATTATTACTCTGCACATAATGCTAAAGGCAATAAATACCTCACATGGTGGTGATGGAGTTCAGACTCTGCAAATGATGCTGATGACATATTGAGTCCACATGATAGTGATTGAATTCAGACACTGCACATGCTTGTGATTTAATTCAAACACACAATATGGTGTTGAAGGAATTCTCACACTGTACATGGTGGTGATGGAATTCAGACTCTGCACATGATTGTGTTGGAATTCAGTCTCTGCTCATGATGTTAATGGAATTCAGACTCTGCACATGATACTGATGAAATACAGACACTGCATATGATGGTAATGGAATTCAGACACAGCAAATGACATTGATGGAATACAGAGAGTGCACGTGGTGGTGATTGAATTCAGGCTCGGCACATGATGGTGAAGGAATTCAGACACTGCACATCATGGTGATGGAATTCAGAGACAGCACATCATGGTGATGGAATTCAGAGACAGCACATGGCATTGATGGAATACAGAGAGTGCATGTGGTGGTGATAGAAATCAGACACTGTGAATGATGTTAATGGTATTCAGACACAGCACCTGCTGGTGGTGGAATTCAGACACTGCACATGATGGTGATGGAATTCAGACACAGCAAATGATGGTGGTGGAATTCAGACATAGCACATGATGTTAATGGAATTCAGACACAGCACATGGTGTTGATGGAATTCAGACATAGCACATGGTGGTGTTGGAATTCAGACACCGCACATGACATTGATGGAATACAGAGAGTGCACGTGGTGGTGATGGAATTCAGACTCGGCACATGATGGTGGTGGATTTCAGACACTGCACATGATAGTGATGGATTTCAGACTCTGAACATGGTTGTCATGGAATATAGACACTGCACATGATGGTTATGGAATACAGACACAGCACTTGATGGTGATGGAATTCACACTCTGCACATGATTGTGATGGCATACAGACACTGAACATGATGGTGATGGAATTCAGACTCTGAACATGGTGGTGATGGAATTATTACTCTGCACATAATGCTAAAGGCGATAGATACTGCACATGATGGGGATGGAGATCAGACTCTGCAAATGATGGTGATGGCATATTGACTCCACATGATCTTGATGGAATTCAGACGCTGCAAATGATGGTGGTGGAATTCAGACACTGCACATAGTGGTGATGGAATTCATACAAGGCACATGGTGGGAAGTGAATTCATACTCTGCACATGATTGTGAAGGAAGTCAGACTCTGCACATGGAGGTGATGGATTTCAGATTCTGCAAATGATGGTGGTTCAATTCAGACACTGCACATGGTGGTGATGGAATTCAGCACAGCACATGGTAGTGATGGAATTCAGACACAGCACATGACATTGATGGAATAGAGAGAGTGCACGTGGTGGTGATGGAATTCAGACTCGGCACATGACGTTGATGGAATACAGACTCTGAACATGGTGGTGATGGATTTCAGACTCTGAACATGGTTGTGATGGAATTCAGACACTGCACATGATGGTGAAGGAATTCAAACATGGCACATCAAGGTGATGGAATTCAGACTCTGTACATGATGGAGATGGAATTCCCACTCTGCACATGATGGTGATGAAATACAGACACTGCACATGATGGTGATGGAATACAGACACTGCACACGATGCTGACTGAATTAGACACTGCACATGATGGTGATGAAATTCAGACTATGCACTTGACGGTGATGTCGTTCAGCCTCTGCACATGACTGTGATGGAATTCAGACACTGCTCATGGTGGTGAAGGTGTTCAGACTCTGCACATAATGGTGATGGAATATAGACTCTGCAGATGATCTTGATGGAATTCAGACGCTGCAAATGATGGTGGTGGAAATCAGACACTGCACATGGTGGTGATGGAATTCAGACTCGGCACATGATAGTGATGGATTTCAGACTCTGAACATGGTGGTGATGAAATTCAGACACTGCACATGATGGTTATGGAATACAGACACAGCACTTGATGGTGATGGAATTCAGACTCTGCACATGATTGTGATGGCATACAGACACTGAACATGATGGTGATGGAATTCAGATACAGCACATGGTGGTGAGGGAATTCAGACACAACACATGTCGTTGATGGAATACAGAGAGTGCACGTGGTGGTGATGGAATTCAGACTCGGCACATGATGGTGATGGAACTCAGACACTGCACATGACATTGATGGAATTCAGACTGTGCACATGGTGGTGATGTAATTCAGACTATGTACATGATGAAGATTGAATTCAGACAATGCACATGATGGTGAAGGAAGTCAGACTCTGCACATGGTGGTGATGGAATTCAGATTCTGCAAATGATGTTGATGGCACATAGACTCTGCAGATGATCGTGATGGAACTCAGATTCTGCAAATGATGTTAATGGCACATAGACTGTGCACATGATCGTGTTGGAATTCAGACACTGCAAATGATGGTGGTGGAATTCAGACACTGCACATGGTGGTGATGGAATATAGACACTGCACATGGTGGTGATGGAATTATTACTCTGCACATGACATTGATGGAATACAGAGAGTGCACGTGGTGGTGATGGAATTCAGACTCGGCACATGATTGTGATGGATTTCAGACTCTGAACATGGTGGTGATGGAATATAGACACTGCACATGGTGGTGATGGAATTATTACTCTGCACATAATGCTAAAGGCAATAAATACCTCACATGGTGGTGATGGAGTTCAGACTCTGCAAATGATGCTGATGACATATTGAGTCCACATGATAGTGATTGAATTCAGACACTGCACATGCTTGTGATTTAATTCAAACACACAATATGGTGTTGAAGGAATTCTCACACTGTACATGGTGGTGATGGAATTCAGACTCTGCACATGATTGTGTTGGAATTCAGTCTCTGCTCATGATGTTAATGGAATTCAGACTCTGCACATGATACTGATGAAATACAGACACTGCATATGATGGTAATGGAATTCAGACACAGCAAATGACATTGATGGAATACAGAGAGTGCACGTGGTGGTGATTGAATTCAGGCTCGGCACATGATGGTGAAGGAATTCAGACACTGCACATCATGGTGATGGAATTCAGAGACAGCACATCATGGTGATGGAATTCAGAGACAGCACATGGCATTGATGGAATACAGAGAGTGCATGTGGTGGTGATAGAAATCAGACACTGTGAATGATGTTAATGGTATTCAGACACAGCACCTGCTGGTGGTGGAATTCAGACACTGCACATGATGGTGATGGAATTCAGACACAGCAAATGATGGTGGTGGAATTCAGACATAGCACATGATGTTAATGGAATTCAGACACAGCACATGGTGTTGATGGAATTCAGACATAGCACATGGTGGTGTTGGAATTCAGACACCGCACATGACATTGATGGAATACAGAGAGTGCACGTGGTGGTGATGGAATTCAGACTCGGCACATGATGGTGGTGGATTTCAGACACTGCACATGATAGTGATGGATTTCAGACTCTGAACATGGTTGTCATGGAATATAGACACTGCACATGATGGTTATGGAATACAGACACAGCACTTGATGGTGATGGAATTCACACTCTGCACATGATTGTGATGGCATACAGACACTGAACATGATGGTGATGGAATTCAGACTCTGAACATGGTGGTGATGGAATTATTACTCTGCACATAATGCTAAAGGCGATAGATACTGCACATGATGGGGATGGAGATCAGACTCTGCAAATGATGGTGATGGCATATTGACTCCACATGATCTTGATGGAATTCAGACGCTGCAAATGATGGTGGTGGAATTCAGACACTGCACATAGTGGTGATGGAATTCATACAAGGCACATGGTGGGAAGTGAATTCATACTCTGCACATGATTGTGAAGGAAGTCAGACTCTGCACATGGAGGTGATGGATTTCAGATTCTGCAAATGATGGTGGTTCAATTCAGACACTGCACATGGTGGTGATGGAATTCAGCACAGCACATGGTAGTGATGGAATTCAGACACAGCACATGACATTGATGGAATAGAGAGAGTGCACGTGGTGGTGATGGAATTCAGACTCGGCACATGACGTTGATGGAATACAGACTCTGAACATGGTGGTGATGGATTTCAGACTCTGAACATGGTTGTGATGGAATTCAGACACTGCACATGATGGTGAAGGAATTCAAACATGGCACATCAAGGTGATGGAATTCAGACTCTGTACATGATGGAGATGGAATTCCCACTCTGCACATGATGGTGATGAAATACAGACACTGCACATGATGGTGATGGAATACAGACACTGCACACGATGCTGACTGAATTAGACACTGCACATGATGGTGATGAAATTCAGACTATGCACTTGACGGTGATGTCGTTCAGCCTCTGCACATGACTGTGATGGAATTCAGACACTGCTCATGGTGGTGAAGGTGTTCAGACTCTGCACATAATGGTGATGGAATATAGACTCTGCAGATGATCTTGATGGAATTCAGACGCTGCAAATGATGGTGGTGGAAATCAGACACTGCACATGGTGGTGATGGAATTCAGACTCGGCACATGATAGTGATGGATTTCAGACTCTGAACATGGTGGTGATGAAATTCAGACACTGCACATGATGGTTATGGAATACAGACACAGCACTTGATGGTGATGGAATTCAGACTCTGCACATGATTGTGATGGCATACAGACACTGAACATGATGGTGATGGAATTCAGATACAGCACATGGTGGTGAGGGAATTCAGACACAACACATGTCGTTGATGGAATACAGAGAGTGCACGTGGTGGTGATGGAATTCAGACTCGGCACATGATGGTGATGGAACTCAGACACTGCACATGACATTGATGGAATTCAGACTGTGCACATGGTGGTGATGTAATTCAGACTATGTACATGATGAAGATTGAATTCAGACAATGCACATGATGGTGAAGGAAGTCAGACTCTGCACATGGTGGTGATGGAATTCAGATTCTGCAAATGATGTTGATGGCACATAGACTCTGCAGATGATCGTGATGGAACTCAGATTCTGCAAATGATGTTAATGGCACATAGACTGTGCACATGATCGTGTTGGAATTCAGACACTGCAAATGATGGTGGTGGAATTCAGACACTGCACATGGTGGTGATGGAATATAGACACTGCACATGGTGGTGATGGAATTATTACTCTGCACATGACATTGATGGAATACAGAGAGTGCACGTGGTGGTGATGGAATTCAGACTCGGCACATGATTGTGATGGATTTCAGACTCTGAACATGGTGGTGATGGAATATAGACACTGCACATGGTGGTGATGGAATTATTACTCTGCACATAATGCTAAAGGCAATAAATACCTCACATGGTGGTGATGGAGTTCAGACTCTGCAAATGATTCTGATGACATATTGAGTCCACATGATAGTGATTGAATTCAGACACTGCACATGCTTGTGATTTAATTCAAACACACAATATGGTGTTGAAGGAATTCTCACACTGTACATGGTGGTGATGGAATTCAGACTCTGCACATGATTGTGTTGGAATTCAGTCTCTGCTCATGATGTTAATGGAATTCAGACTCTGCACATGATACTGATGAAATACAGACACTGCATATGATGGTAATGGAATTCAGACACAGCAAATGACATTGATGGAATACAGAGAGTGCACGTGGTGGTGATTGAATTCAGGCTCGGCACATGATGGTGAAGGAATTCAGACACTGCACATCATGGTGATGGAATTCAGAGACAGCACATCATGGTGATGGAATTCAGAGACAGCACATGGCATTGATGGAATACAGAGAGTGCATGTGGTGGTGATAGAAATCAGACACTGTGAATGATGTTAATGGTATTCAGACACAGCACCTGCTGGTGGTGGAATTCAGACACTGCACATGATGGTGATGGAATTCAGACACAGCAAATGATGGTGGTGGAATTCAGACATAGCACATGATGTTAATGGAATTCAGACACAGCACATGGTGTTGATGGAATTCAGACATAGCACATGGTGGTGTTGGAATTCAGACACCGCACATGACATTGATGGAATACAGAGAGTGCACGTGGTGGTGATGGAATTCAGACTCGGCACATGATGGTGGTGGATTTCAGACACTGCACATGATAGTGATGGATTTCAGACTCTGAACATGGTTGTCATGGAATATAGACACTGCACATGATGGTTATGGAATACAGACACAGCACTTGATGGTGATGGAATTCACACTCTGCACATGATTGTGATGGCATACAGACACTGAACATGATGGTGATGGAATTCAGACTCTGAACATGGTGGTGATGGAATTATTACTCTGCACATAATGCTAAAGGCGATAGATACTGCACATGATGGGGATGGAGATCAGACTCTGCAAATGATGGTGATGGCATATTGACTCCACATGATAGTGATGGAATTCAGACACTACACATAATGGTAAATGCATATAGATACCACACATGGTGGTGATGGAGCTCAGACTCTGCAAATGATGGTGATGGCATATTGACTCCACATGATAGTGATGGAATTCAGTCACTGCTCATGATGTTAATGGAATTCAGACTCTGCACATGATACTGATGAAATACAGACACTGCATATGATGGTAATGGAATTAAGACACAGCAAATGACATTGATGGAATACAGAAGGTGCACGTGGTGGTGGTGATTGAATTTAGGCTCGGCACATGATGATGAAGGAATTCAGACACTGCACATGATGGTGATGGCATACAGATATAGCACATCATGGTGATATAATTAAGACAATACACATCATGGTGATGGAATACAGACTCTGCACATGATGGTGATACAATTCAGACTCAGCACATGATGGTTATGGAATTCAGACTCTGCACATGATTGTGATGGCATACAGACACTGCACATGATGGTGATGGAATTCAGACTCTGCACATGGTGGCATTGGAATTCATACTCTGCATATAATGGTGATGGAATTCAGACACTGCACATGTTCGTCATGAATTTAGACACTGCTCATGATGGTGATGGAATTCAGACACTGCACCTGATGGTGATGGCATTTAGTCTCTACACATGATGGGGATGGATTTCAGATACAGCACATGATGCTGATGGAATTCAGACACAGCACATGACATTGATGGAATTCAGACAGTGCACATGGTTGTGATGTAATTCAGACCATGCACATGATGGTGATAGAATTCAGATTCTTCAAATGATGGTGATGGCACATAGATTCTGCACATGATCTTGATGGAATTCAGACGCTGCAAATGATGGTGGTGGAATTCAGACTCTGCACATAGTGGTGATGGAATTCAGGCAAGGCACATGGTGGGAAGTGAATTCATACTCTGCACATGATTGTGAAGGAAGTCAGACTCTGCACATGGAGGTGATGGATTTCAGATTCTGCAAATGATGGTGGTTCAATTCAGACACTGCACATGGTGGTGATGGAATTCAGCACAGCACATGGTAGTGATGGAATTCAGACACAGCACATGACATTGATGGAATAGAGAGAGTGCACGTGGTGGTGATGGAATTCAGACTCGGCACATGACGTTGATGGAATACAGACTCTGAACATGGTGGTGATGGATTTCAGACTCTGAACATGGTTGTGATGGAATTCAGACACTGCACATGATGCTGATAGAATTCAGACACTGCACATGATGGTGAAGGAATTCAAACACGGCACATCATGGTGATGGAATTCAGACTCTGTACATGATGGAGATGGAATTCCCACTCTGCACATGATGGTGATGAAATACAGACACTGCACATGATGGTGATGGAATACAGACACTGCACACGATGCTGACTGAATTAGACACTGCACATGATGGTGATGAAATTCAGACTATGCACTTGACGGTGATGTCGTTCAGCCTCTGCACATGATTGTGATGGAATTCAGACACTGCTCATGGTGGTGATGGTGTTCAGACTCTGCACATAATGGTGATGGAATATAGACTCTGCAGATGATCTTGATGGAATTCAGACGCTGCAAATGATGGTGGTGGAAATCAGACACTGCACATGGTGGTGATGGAATTCAGACACAGCACATGAAATTGACGGAATACAGAGAGTGCACGTGGTGGTGATGGAATTCAGACTCGGCACATGATAGTGATGGATTTCAGACTCTGAACATGGTGGTGATGGAATTCAGACACTGCACATGATGGTTATGGAATACAGACACAGCACTTGATGGTGATGGAATTCAGACTCTGCACATGATTGTGATGGCATACAGACACTGAACATGATGGTGATGGAATTCAGATACAGCACATGGTGGTGAGGGAATTCAGACACAACACATGTCATTGATGGAATACAGAGAGTGCACGTGGTGGTGATGGAATTCAGACTCGGCACATGATGGTGATGGAACTCAGACACTGCACATGACATTGATGGAATTCAGACTGTGCACATGGTGGTGATGTAATTCAGACTATGTACATGATGAAGATTGAATTCAGACAATGCACATGATGGTGAAGGAAGTCAGACTGTGCACGTGGTGGTGATGGAATTCAGACTCGGCACATGATTGTGATGGATTTCAGACTCTGAACATGGTGGTGATGGAATATAGACACTGCACATGGTGGTGATGGAATTATTACTCTGCACATAATGCTAAAGGCAATAGATACCTCACATGGTGGTGATGGAGTTCAGACTCTGCAAATGATGCTGATGACATATTGAGTCCACATGATAGTGATTGAATTCAGACACTGCACATGCTTGTGATTTAATTCAAACACACAATATGGTGTTGAAGGAATTCTCACACTGTACATGGTGGTGATGGAATTCAGACTCTGCACATGATTGTGTTGGAATTCAGTCTCTGCTCATGATGTTAATGGAATTCAGACTCTGCACATGATACTGATGAAATACAGACACTGCATATGATGGTAATGGAATTCAGACACAGCAAATAACATTGATGGAATACAGAGAGTGCGCGTGGTGGTGATGGAAACCAGACTCGGCACATGATGGTGATGGATTTCAGATACAGCACATGATGCTGATGGAATTCAGACACAGCACATCATGGTGATGGAATTCAGAGACAGCACATGGCATTGATGGAATACAGAGAGTGCATGTGGTGGTGATAGAAATCAGACACTGTGAATGATGTTAATGGTATTCAGACACAGCACCTGCTGGTGGTGGAATTCAGACACTGCACATGATGGTGATGGAATTCAGACACAGCAAATGATGGTGGTGGAATTCAGACATAGCACATGATGTTAATGGAATTCAGACACAGCACATGGTGTTGATGGAATTCAGACATAGCACATGGTGGTGTTGGAATTCAGACACCGCACATGACATTGATGGAATACAGAGAGTGCACGTGGTGGTGATGGAATTCAGACTCGGCACATGATGGTGGTGGATTTCAGACACTGCACATGATAGTGATGGATTTCAGACTCTGAACATGGTTGTCATGGAATATAGACACTGCACATGATGGTTATGGAATACAGACACAGCACTTGATGGTGATGGAATTCACACTCTGCACATGATTGTGATGGCATACAGACACTGAACATGATGGTGATGGAATTCAGACTCTGAACATGGTGGTGATGGAATTATTACTCTGCACATAATGCTAAAGGCGATAGATACTGCACATGATGGGGATGGAGATCAGACTCTGCAAATGATGGTGATGGCATATTGACTACACATGATAGTGATGGAATTCAGACACTACACATAATGGTAAATGCATATAGATACCACACATGGTGGTGATGGAGCTCAGACTCCGCAAATGATGGTGATGGCATATTGACTCCACATGATAGTGATGGAATTCAGTCACTGCACATGATGCTGATGGAATTCAGACACTGCACATGCTTGTGTTGGAATTCAGTCACTGCTCATGATGTTAATGGAATTCAGACTCTGCACATGATACTGATGAAATACAGACACTGCATATGATGGTAATGGAATTAAGACACAGCAAATGACATTGATGGAATACAGAAGGTGCACGTGGTGGTGGTGATTGAATTTAGGCTCGGCACATGATGATGAAGGAATTCAGACACTGCACATGATGGTGATGGCATACAGATATAGCACATCATGGTGATATAATTAAGACACTACACATCATGGTGATGGAATACAGACTCTGCACATGATGGTGATACAATTCAGACTCAGCACATGATGGTTATGGAATTCAGACTCTGCACATGATTGTGATGGCATACAGACACTGCACATGATGGTGATGGAATTCAGACTCTGCACATGGTGGCATTGGAATTCATACTCTGCATATAATGGTGATGGAATTCAGA
The DNA here is from genome assembly GCF_048418815.1 of Hemitrygon akajei. Taxonomy (NCBI): domain Eukaryota; kingdom Metazoa; phylum Chordata; class Chondrichthyes; order Myliobatiformes; family Dasyatidae; genus Hemitrygon; species Hemitrygon akajei. The sequence continues at coordinate 120,179,779 of NC_133133.1, forward strand.
CACTGCACATGTTCGTCATGAATTTAGACACTGCTCATGATGGTGATCGAATTCAGACACTGCACCTGATGGTGATGGCATTTAGTCTCTACACATGATGGGGATGGATTTCAGATACAGCACATGATGCTGATGGAATTCAGACACAGCACATGACATTGATGGAATTCAGACAGTGCACATGGTTGTGATGTAATTCAGACCATGCACATGATGGTGATAGAATTCAGATTCTTCAAATGATGGTGATGGCACATAGACTCTGCACATGATCTTGATGGAATTCAGACGCTGCAAATGATGGTGGTGGAATTCAGACTCTGCACATAGTGGTGATGGAATTCAGGCAAGGCACATGGTGGGAAGTGAATTCATACTCTGCACATGATTGTGAAGGAAGTCAGACTCTGCACATGGAGGTGATGGATTTCAGATTCTGCAAATGATGGTGGTTCAATTCAGACACTGCACATGGTGGTGATGGAATTCAGCACAGCACATGGTAGTGATGGAATTCAGACACAGCACATGACATTGATGGAATAGAGAGAGTGCACGTGGTGGTGATGGAATTCAGACTCGGCACATGACGTTGATGGAATACAGACTCTGAACATGGTGGTGATGGATTTCAGACTCTGAACATGGTTGTGATGGAATTCAGACACTGCACATGATGCTGATAGAATTCAGACACTGCACATGATGGTGAAGGAATTCAAACACGGCACATCATGGTGATGGAATTCAGACTCTGTACATGATGGAGATGGAATTCCCACTCTGCACATGATGGTGATGAAATACAGACACTGCACATGATGGTGATGGAATACAGACACTGCACACGATGCTGACTGAATTAGACACTGCACATGATGGTGATGAAATTCAGACTATGCACTTGACGGTGATGTCGTTCAGCCTCTGCACATGATTGTGATGGAATTCAGACACTGCTCATGGTGGTGATGGTGTTCAGACTCTGCACATAATGGTGATGGAATATAGACTCTGCAGATGATCTTGATGGAATTCAGACGCTGCAAATGATGGTGGTGGAAATCAGACACTGCACATGGTGGTGATGGAATTCAGACACAGCACATGAAATTGATGGAATACAGAGAGTGCACGTGGTGGTGATGGAATTCAGACTCGGCACATGATAGTGATGGATTTCAGACTCTGAACATGATGGTGATGGAATTCAGACACTGCACATGATGGTTATGGAATACAGACACAGCACTTGATGGTGATGGAATTCAGACTCTGCACATGATTGTGATGGCATACAGACACTGAACATGATGGTGATGGAATTCAGATACAGCACATGGTGGTGAGGGAATTCAGACACAACACATGTCATTGATGGAATACAGAGAGTGCACGTGGTGGTGATGGAATTCAGACTCGGCACATGATGGTGATGGAACTCAGACACTGCACATGACATTGATGGAATTCAGACTGTGCACATGGTGGTGATGTAATTCAGACTATGTACATGATGAAGATTGAATTCAGACAATGCACATGATGGTGAAGGAAGTCAGACTGTGCACGTGGTGGTGATGGAATTCAGACTCGGCACATGATTGTGATGGATTTCAGACTCTGAACATGGTGGTGATGGAATATAGACACTGCACATGGTGGTGATGGAATTATTACTCTGCACATAATGCTAAAGGCAATAGATACCTCACATGGTGGTGATGGAGTTCAGACTCTGCAAATGATGCTGATGACATATTGAGTCCACATGATAGTGATTGAATTCAGACACTGCACATGCTTGTGATTTAATTCAAACACACAATATGGTGTTGAAGGAATTCTCACACTGTACATGGTGGTGATGGAATTCAGACTCTGCACATGATTGTGTTGGAATTCAGTCTCTGCTCATGATGTTAATGGAATTCAGACTCTGCACATGATACTGATGAAATACAGACACTGCATATGATGGTAATGGAATTCAGACACAGCAAATGACATTGATGGAATACAGAGAGTGCACGTGGTGGTGATTGAATTCAGGCTCGGCACATGATGGTGAAGGAATTCAGACACTGCACCTGATGGTGATGGCATTTAGTCTCTACACATGATGGGGATGGATTTCAGATACAGCACATGATGCTGATGGAATTCAGACACAGCACATGACATTGATGGAATTCAGACAGTGCACATGGTTGTGATGTAATTCAGACCATGCACATGATGGTGATAGAATTCAGATTCTGCAAATGATGGTGATGGCACATAGACTCTGCACATGATCTTGATGGAATTCAGACGCTGCAAATGATGGTGGTGGAATTCAGACTCTGCACATAGTGGTGATGGAATTCAGGCAAGGCACATGGTGGGAAGTGAATTCATACTCTGCACATGATTGTGAAGGAAGTCAGACTCTGCACATGGAGGTGATGGATTTCAGATTCTGCAAATGATGGTGGTTCAATTCAGACACTGCACATGGTGGTGATGGAATTCAGCACAGCACATGGTAGTGATGGAATTCAGACACAGCACATGACATTGATGGAATAGAGAGAGTGCACGTGGTGGTGATGGAATTCAGACTCGGCACATGACGTTGATGGAATACAGACTCTGAACATGGTGGTGATGGATTTCAGACTCTGAACATGGTTGTGATGGAATTCAGACACTGCACATGATGCTGATAGAATTCAGACACTGCACATGATGGTGAAGGAATTCAAACACGGCACATCATGGTGATGGAATTCAGACTCTGTACATGATGGAGATGGAATTCCCACTCTGCACATGATGGTGATGAAATACAGACACTGCACATGATGGTGATGGAATTATTACTCTGCACATGACATTGATGGAATACAGAGATTGCACGTGGTGGTGATGGAATTCAGACTCGGCACATGATTGTGATGGATTTCAGACTCTGAACATGGTGGTGATGGAATATAGACACTGCACATGGTGGTGATGGAATTATTACTCTGCACATAATGCTAAAGGCAATAGATACCTCACATGGTGGTGATGGAGTTCAGACTCTGCAAATGATGCTGATGACATATTGAGTCCACATGATAGTGATTGAATTCAGACACTGCACATGCTTGTGATTTAATTCAAACACACAATATGGTGTTGAAGGAATTCTCACACTGTACATGGTGGTGATGGAATTCAGACTCTGCACATGATTGTGTTGGAATTCAGTCTCTGCTCATGATGTTAATGGAATTCAGACTCTGCACATGATACTGATGAAATACAGACACTGCATATGATGGTAATGGAATTCAGACACAGCAAATGACATTGATGGAATACAGAGAGTGCACGTGGTGGTGATTGAATTCAGGCTCGGCACATGATGGTGAAGGAATTCAGACACTGCACATGATGGTGATGGCATACTGATATAGCACATCATGGTGATGGAATTCAGAGACAGCACATGACATTGATGGAATACAGAGAGTGCATGTGGTGGTGATAGAAATCAGACACTGTGCATGATGTTAATGGAATTCAGACACAGCACATGCTGGTGGTGGAATTCAGACACTGCACATGATGGTGATGGAATTCAGACACAGCAAATGATGGTGGTGGAATTCAGACATAGCACATGATGTTAATGGAATTCAGACACAGCACATGGTGTTGATGGAATTCAGACATAGCACATGGTGGTGTTGGAATTCAGAAACCGCACATGACATTGATGGAATACAGAGAGTGCACGTGGTGGTGATGGAATTCAGACTCGGCACATGATGGTGGTGGATTTCAGACACTGCACATGATAGTGATGGATTTCAGACTCTGAACATGGTTGTCATGGAATATAGACACTGCACATGATGGTTATGGAATACAGACACAGCACTTGATGGTGATGGAATTCACACTCTGCACATGATTGTGATGGCATACAGACACTGCACATGATGGGGATGGAGATCAGACTCTGCAAATGATGGTGATGGCATATTGACTCCACATGATAGTGATGGAATTCAGACACTACACATAATGGTAAATGCATATAGATACCGCACATGGTGGTGATGGAGTTCAGACTCTGCAAATGATGGTGATGGCATATTGACTCCACATGATAGTGATGGAATTCAGTCACTGCACATGATGCTGATGGAATTCAGTCATTGCTCATGATGTTAATGGAATTCAGACTCTGCACATGATACTGATGAAATACAGACACTGCATATGATGGTAATGGAATTCAGACACAGCAAATGACATTGACGGAATACAGAGAGTGCACGTGGTGGTGATAGAATTCAGACTCGGCACATGATGGTGATGGCATACAGATATAGCACATCATGGTGATGGAATTAAGACACTGCACATCATGGTGATGGAATACAGACTCTGCAGATGATGGTGATACAATTCAGACTCAGCACATGATGGTTATGGAATTCTGACTCTGCACATGATGGTGATTGAATTCAGACTCTGCACATGATTGTGATGGCATACAGACACTGCACATTATGTTGATGGAATTCAGTCTCTGCACATGACGGTGATGGAATTCAGACACTGCACATGGTGGCATTGGAATTCATACTCTGCATATAATGGTGATGGAATTCAGACACTGCACATGTTCGTCATGGATTTAGACACTGCTCATGATGGTGATGGAATTCAGACACTGCACCTGATGGTGATGGCATTAAGTCTCTACACATGATGGGGATGGATTTCAGATACAGCACATGATGCTGATGGAATTCAGACACAGCACATGTCATTGATGGAATTCAGACAGTGCACATGGTTGTGATGTAATTCAGACTATGCACATGATGGTGATAGAATTCAGACTCTGCGCTTGGTGAGGAGTGAATTCATACTCTGCACATGATGGTAATGGAATTCAGACTCTGCACATGATGGTGATGGAATTCAGATTCTGCAAATGATGGTGATGGCACATAGACTCTGCAGATGATCTTGATGGATTTCAGATTCTGCAAATGATGGTGGTTCAATTCAGACACTGCACATGGTGGTGATGGAATTCAGCACAGCACATGGTAGTGATGGAATTCAGACACAGCACATGACATTGATGGAATAGAGAGAGTGCACGTGGTGGTGATGGAATTCAGACTCGGCACATGACGTTGATGGAATACAGACTCTGAACATGGTGGTGATGGATTTCAGACTCTGAACATGGTTGTGATGGAATTCAGACACTGCACATGATGCTGATAGAATTCAGACACTGCACATGATGGTGAAGGAATTCAAACACGGCACATCATGGTGATGGAATTCAGACTCTGTACATGATGGAGATGGAATTCCCACTCTGCACATGATGGTGATGAAATACAGACACTGCACATGATGGTGATGGAATACAGACACTGCACACGATGCTGACTGAATTAGACACTGCACATGATGGTGATGTAATTCAGACCATGCACATGATGGTGATAGAATTCAGATTCTTCAAATGATGGTGATGGCACATAGACTCTGCACATGATCTTGATGGAATTCAGACGCTGCAAATGATGGTGGTGGAATTCAGACTCTGCACATAGTGGTGATGGAATTCAGGCAAGGCACATGGTGGGAAGTGAATTCATACTCTGCACATGATTGTGAAGGAAGTCAGACTCTGCACATGGAGGTGATGGATTTCAGATTCTGCAAATGATGGTGGTTCAATTCAGACACTGCACATGGTGGTGATGGAATTCAGCACAGCACATGGTAGTGATGGAATTCAGACACAGCACATGACATTGATGGAATAGAGAGAGTGCACGTGGTGGTGATGGAATTCAGACTCGGCACATGACGTTGATGGAATACAGACTCTGAACATGGTGGTGATGGATTTCAGACTCTGAACATGGTTGTGATGGAATTCAGACACTGCACATGATGCTGATAGAATTCAGACACTGCACATGATGGTGAAGGAATTCAAACACGGCACATCATGGTGATGGAATTCAGACTCTGTACATGATGGAGATGGAATTCCCACTCTGCACATGATGGTGATGAAATACAGACACTGCACATGATGGTGATGGAATTATTACTCTGCACATGACATTGATGGAATACAGAGATTGCACGTGGTGGTGATGGAATTCAGACTCGGCACATGATTGTGATGGATTTCAGACTCTGAACATGGTGGTGATGGAATATAGACACTGCACATGGTGGTGATGGAATTATTACTCTGCACATAATGCTAAAGGCAATAGATACCTCACATGGTGGTGATGGAGTTCAGACTCTGCAAATGATGCTGATGACATATTGAGTCCACATGATAGTGATTGAATTCAGACACTGCACATGCTTGTGATTTAATTCAAACACACAATATGGTGTTGAAGGAATTCTCACACTGTACATGGTGGTGATGGAATTCAGACTCTGCACATGATTGTGTTGGAATTCAGTCTCTGCTCATGATGTTAATGGAATTCAGACTCTGCACATGATACTGATGAAATACAGACACTGCATATGATGGTAATGGAATTCAGACACAGCAAATGACATTGATGGAATACAGAGAGTGCACGTGGTGGTGATTGAATTCAGGCTCGGCACATGATGATGAAGGAATTCAGACACTGCACATGATGGTGATGGCATACTGATATAGCACATCATGGTGATGGAATTCAGAGACAGCACATGACATTGATGGAATACAGAGAGTGCATGTGGTGGTGATAGAAATCAGACACTGTGCATGATGTTAATGGAATTCAGACACAGCACATGCTGGTGGTGGAATTCAGACACTGCACATGATGGTGATGGAATTCAGACACAGCAAATGATGGTGGTGGAATTCAGACATAGCACATGATGTTAATGGAATTCAGACACAGCACATGGTGTTGATGGAATTCAGACATAGCACATGGTGGTGTTGGAATTCAGACACCGCACATGACATTGATGGAATACAGAGAGTGCACGTGGTGGTGATGGAATTCAGACTCGGCACATGATGGTGGTGGATTTCAGACACTGCACATGATAGTGATGGATTTCAGACTCTGAACATGGTTGTCATGGAATATAGACACTGCACATGATGGTTATGGAATACAGACACAGCACTTGATGGTGATGGAATTCACACTCTGCACATGATTGTGATGGCATACAGACACTGAACATGATGGTGATGGAATTCAGACTCTGAACATAATGCTAAAGGCGATAGATACTGCACATGATGGGGATGGAGATCAGACTCTGCAAATGATGGTGATGGCATATTGACTCCACATGATAGTGATGGAATTCAGACACTACACATAATGGTAAATGCATATAGATACCGCACATGGTGGTGATGGAGTTCAGACTCTGCAAATGATGGTGATGGCATATTGACTCCACATGATAGTGATGGAATTCAGTCACTGCACATGATGCTGATGGAATTCAGTCATTGCTCATGATGTTAATGGAATTCAGACTCTGCACATGATACTGATGAAATACAGACACTGCATATGATGGTAATGGAATTCAGACACAGCAAATGACATTGACGGAATACAGAGAGTGCACGTGGTGGTGATAGAATTCAGACTCGGCACATGATGGTGATGGCATACAGATATAGCACATCATGGTGATGGAATTAAGACACTGCACATCATGGTGATGGAATACAGACTCTGCAGATGATGGTGATACAATTCAGACTCAGCACATGATGGTTATGGAATTCTGACTCTGCACATGATGGTGATTGAATTCAGACTCTGCACATGATTGTGATGGCATACAGACACTGCACATTATGTTGATGGAATTCAGTCTCTGCACATGACGGTGATGGAATTCAGACACTGCACATGGTGGCATTGGAATTCATACTCTGCATATAATGGTGATGGAATTCAGACACTGCACATGTTCGTCATGGATTTAGACACTGCTCATGATGGTGATGGAATTCAGACACTGCACCTGATGGTGATGGCATTAAGTCTCTACACATGATGGGGATGGATTTCAGATACAGCACATGATGCTGATGGAATTCAGACACAGCACATGTCATTGATGGAATTCAGACAGTGCACATGGTTGTGATGTAATTCAGACTATGCACATGATGGTGATAGAATTCAGACTCTGCGCTTGGTGAGGAGTGAATTCATACTCTGCACATGATGGTAATGGAATTCAGACTCTGCACATGATGGTGATGGAATTCAGATTCTGCAAATGATGGTGATGGCACATAGACTCTGCAGATGATCTTGATGGATTTCAGACACTGCAAATGATGGTGGTGGAATTCAGACACTGCACATGGTGTTAATGGAATTCAGACACAGCACATGGAGGTGATGGAATTCAGACACAGCACATGACATTGATTGAATACAGAGAGTGCACGTGGTGGTGATGGAATTCAGACTCGGCACATGATGGTGATGGCATACAGATATAGCACATCATGGTGATATAATTAAGACACTACACATCATGGTGATGGAATACAGACTCTGCACATGATGGTGATACAATTCAGACTCAGCACATGATGGTTATGGAATTCAGACTCTGCACATGATTGTGATGGCCTACAGACACTGCACATGATGGTGATGGAATTCAGACACTGCACATGGTGGCATTGGAATTCATACTCTGCATATAATGGTGATGGAATTCAGACACTGCACATGTTCGTCATGAATTTAGACACTGCTCATGATGTTGATGGAATTCAGACACTGCACCTGATGGTGATGGCATTTAGTCTCTACACATGATGGGGATGGATTTCAGATACAGCACATGATGCTGATGGAATTCAGACACAGCACATGACATTGATGGAATTCAGACAGTGCACATGGTTGTGATGTAATACAGACCATGCACATGATGGTGATAGAATTCAGATTCTGCAAATGATGGTGATGGCACATAGACTCTGCACATGATCTTGATGGAATTCAGACGCTGCAAATGATGGTGGTGGAATTCAGACTCTGCACATAGTGGTGATGGAATTCAGGCAAGGCACATGGTGGGAAGTGAATTCATACTCTGCACATGATTGTGAAGGAAGTCAGACTCTGCACATGGAGGTGATGGATTTCAGATTCTGCAAATGATGGTGGTTCAATTCAGACACTGCACATGGTGGTGATGGAATTCAGCACAGCACATGGTAGTGATGGAATTCAGACACAGCACATGACATTGATGGAATAGAGAGAGTGCACGTGGTGGTGATGGAATTCAGACTCAGCACATGACGTTGATGGAATACAGACTCTGAACATGGTGGTGATGGATTTCAGACTCTGAACATGGTTGTGATGGAATTCAGACACTGCACATGATGCTGATAGAATTCAGACACTGCACATGATGGTGAAGGAATTCAAACACGGCACATCATGGTGATGGAATTCAGACTCTGTACATGATGGAGATGGAATTCCCACTCTGCACATGATGGTGATGAAATACAGACACTGCACATGATGGTGATGGAATACAGACACTGCACACGATGCTGACTGAATTAGACACTGCACATGATGGTGATGAAATTCAGACTATGCACTTGACGGTGATGTCGTTCAGCCTCTGCACATGATTGTGATGGAATTCAGACACTGCTCATGGTGGTGATGGTGTTCAGACTCTGCACATAATGGTGATGGAATATAGACTCTGCAGATGATCTTGATGGAATTCAGACGCTGCAAATGATGGTGGTGGAAATCAGACACTGCACATGGTGGTGATGGAATTCAGACACAGCACATGAAATTGATGGAATACAGAGAGTGCACGTGGTGGTGATGGAATTCAGACTCGGCACATGATAGTGATGGATTTCAGACTCTGAACATGGTGGTGATGGAATTCAGACACTGCACATGATGGTTATGGAATACAGACACAGCACTTGATGGTGATGGAATTCAGACTCTGCACATGATTGTGATGGCATACAGACACTGAACATGATGGTGATGGAATTCAGATACAGCACATGGTGGTGAGGGAATTCAGACACAACACATGTCATTGATGGAATACAGAGAGTGCACGTGGTGGTGATGGAATTCAGACTCGGCACATGATGGTGATGGAACTCAGACACTGCACATGACATTGATGGAATTCAGACTGTGCACATGGTGGTGATGTAATTCAGACTATGTACATGATGAAGATTGAATTCAGACAATGCACATGATGGTGAAGGAAGTCAGACTCTGCACATGGTGGTGATGGAATTCAGATTCTGCAAATGATGTTGATGGCACATAGACTCTGCAGATGATCGTGATGGAACTCAGATTCTGCAAATGATGTTAATGGCACATAGACTGTGCACATGATCGTGTTGGAATTCAGACACTGCAAATGATGGTGGTGGAATTCAGACACTGCACATGGTGGTGATGGAATATAGACACTGCACATGGTGGTGATGGAATTATTACTCTGCACATGACATTGATGGAATACAGAGAGTGCACATGGTGGTGATGGAATTCAGACTCGGCACATGATTGTGATGGATTTCAGACTCTGAACATGGTGGTGATGGAATATAGACACTGCACATGGTGGTGATGGAATTATTACTCTGCACATAATGCTAAAGGCAATAGATACCTCACATGGTGGTGATGGAGTTCAGACTCTGCAAATGATGCTGATGACATATTGAGTCCACATGATAGTGATTGAATTCAGACACTGCACATGCTTGTGATTTAATTCAAACACACAATATGGTGTTGAAGGAATTCTCACACTGTACATGGTGGTGATGGAATTCAGACTCTGCACATGATTGTGTTGGAATTCAGTCTCTGCTCATGATGTTAATGGAATTCAGACTCTGCACATGATACTGATGAAATACAGACACTGCATATGATGGTAATGGAATTCAGACACAGCAAATGACATTGATGGAATACAGAGAGTGCACGTGGTGGTGATTGAATTCAGGCTCGGCACATGATGGTGAAGGAATTCAGACACTGCACATGATGGTGATGGCATACTGATATAGCACATCATGGTGATGGAATTCAGAGACAGCACATGACATTGATGGAATACAGAGAGTGCATGTGGTGGTGATAGAAATCAGACACTGTGCATGATGTTAATGGAATTCAGACACAGCACATGCTGGTGGTGGAATTCAGACACTGCACATGATGGTGATGGAATTCAGACACAGCAAATGATGGTGGTGGAATTCAGACATAGCACATGATGTTAATGGAATTCAGACACAGCACATGGTGTTGATGGAATTCAGACATAGCACATGGTGGTTTTGGAATTCAGACACCGCACATGACATTGATGGAATACAGAGAGTGCACGTGGTGGTGATGGAATTTAGACTAGGCACATGATGGTGGTGGATTTCAGACACTGCACACGATAGTGATGGATTTCAGACTCTGAACATGGTTGTCATGGAATATAGACACAGCACATGATGGTTATGGAATACAGACACAGCACTTGATGGTGATGGAATTCACACTCTGCACATGATTGTGATGGCATACAGACACTGAACATGATGGTGATGGAATTATTACTCTGCACATAATGCTAAAGGCGATAGATACTGCACATGATGGGGATGGAGATCAGACTCTGCAAATGATGGTGATGGCATATTGACTCCACATGATAGTGATGGAATTCAGACACTACACATAATGTTAAATGCATATAGATACCGCACATGGTGGTGATGGAGTTCAGACTCTGCAAATGATGGTGATGGCATATTGACTCCACATGATAGTGATGGAATTCAGTCACTGCACATGATGCTGATGGAATTCAGTCATTGCTCATGATGTTAATGGAATTCAGACTCTGCACATGATACTGATGAAATACAGACACTGCATATGATGGTAATGGAATTCAGACACAGCAAATGACATTGACGGAATACAGAGAGTGCACGTGGTGGTGATAGAATTCAGACTCGGCACATGATGGTGATGGCATACAGATATAGCACATCATGGTGATGGAATTAAGACACTGCACATCATGGTGATGGAATACAGACTCTGCAGATGATGGTGATACAATTCAGACTCAGCACATGATGGTTATGGAATTCTGATTCTGCACATGATGGTGATTGAATTCAGACTCTGCACATGATTGTGATGGCATACAGACACTGCACATTATGTTGATGGAATTCAGTCTCTGCACATGACGGTGATGGAATTCAGACACTGCACATGGTGGCATTGGAATTCATACTCTGCATATAATGGTGATGGAATTCAGACACTGCACATGTTCGTCATGGATTTAGACACTGCTCATGATGGTGATGGAATTCAGACACTGCACCTGATGGTGATGGCATTAAGTCTCTACACATGATGGGGATGGATTTCAGATACAGCACATGATGCTGATGGAATTCAGACACAGCACATGACATTGATGGAATTCAGACAGTGCACATGGTTGTGATGTAATTCAGACTATGCACATGATGGTGATAGAATTCAGACTCTGCGCTTGGTGAGGAGTGAATTCATACTCTGCACATGATGGTAATGGAATTCAGACTCTGCACATGATGGTGATGGAATTCAGATTCTGCAAATGATGGTGATGGCACATAGACTGCAGATGATCTTGATGGATTTCAGACACTGCAAATGATGGTGGTGGAATTCAGACACTGCACATGGTGGTAATGGAATTCAGACACAGCACATGGAGGTGATGGAATTCAGACACAGCACATGACATTGATTGAATACAGAGAGTGCACGTGGTGGTGATGGAATTCAGACTCGGCACATGATGGTGATGGATTTCAGACACTGCACATGATAGTGATGGATTTCAGACTCTGAACATGGTTGTCATGGAATATAGACACTGCACTTGATGGTTATGGAATACAGACACAGAACTTGAAGGTGATGGAATTCAGACTCTGCACATGATTCTGATGGCATACAGACACTGAACATGATGGTGATGGAATTCAGACTCTGCACAGGGTGGTGATGGAATTCAGACTCTGCAAATGATGGTGATGGCATATTGACTCCACATGATAGTGATGGAATTGAGACACTGCAGATGTTGCTGATGGAATTCAGACACTGCTCATGGTTGTGATTTAATTGAAACACAGCACATGGTGTTGAAGGAATTCTCACACTGCACATGATGGTGACGAAATACAGACTCTGCACATGACGGTGATGTCATTCAGCCTATGCACATGATTGTGATGGAATTCAGACACAGCACATGACAATGATGGTATTCAGAGAGTGCACATGGTGATGATGGAATTCAGACTCTGCACATGATGGTGAAGGAAGTCAGACTCTGCACATGGTGGTGATTGAATTCAGATTCTGCACATTATGGTGATGGCATATAGACTCTGCACATGATCATGATGGAATTCAGACACTGCAAATGATGGTGGTGGAATTCATGCAGTGCACATGGTGGTGATTGAATTCAGACACTGCTCATGGTGGTGATGGTGTTCAGACTCTGCACATAATGGTGATGGCATATAGACTCTGCAGATGATCATGATGGAATTCAGACACTGCACACGATGGTGATTGAATTCAGACACTGCACACGATGGTGATGGCATTTAAATACTGCACATCATGGTGATGGCATACAGACACTGCACATGATGGTGATGGCATATAGACTCTGCAGATGGTCATGATGGAATTCAGACACTGCACTCGATGGTGATTGAATTCAGACACTGCACATGATGGTGATGGCATTTAAATACAGCACATCATGGTGATGGCATACAGACACTGCACATGATGGTGATGGAATTCAGACACTGCAAATGATGGTGGTGGAATTCAGACACTGCACATGGTGGTGATGGAATTCATAGACAGCACATGATGGTGATGGAATTCAGACACAACACATGACATTGATGGAATACAGAGATTGCATGTGGTGGTGATGGAATTCAGACTCGGCACATGATAGTGATGGATTTCAGACTCTGAACCTAGTGGTGATGGAATTCAGTCTCTGCACATGATAGTGCTGAAATACAGACACTGTATATGATGGTGATGGAATTCAGACACAGCACATGACATTGATGGAATACAGAGAGTGCATGTGTTGGTGATAGAATTCAGACACTGTGCATGATGATGATGGAATTCAGACACTGCACATGATAGCGAAGGAATTCAGACACAGCACATGATGGTGATGGAATTCAGACACTGCACATGATATGATGGAATTCAGACACTGCACATGATATGATGGATTTCAGATTCTGAACTTGGTCGTGATGGCATACAGACACTGCACATGATGGTTATGGTATATACACACCGCACATGATGGTGATGGAATTCAGACTCTGCATATGATGGTGAAGGAGTTCAGACACTGCACATGGTGGCATTGGAATTCAGACTCTGCATATAATGGTGATGGAATTCATACACTGCACTTGTTCATCATGACTTTAGACACTGCACATGATGGTCATGGAATTCTGACACTGCACCTGATGCTGATGGCATTTAGTCTCTGCACATGATGGTGATCAATTCCAGATACAGCACATGATGCTGATGGAATTCAGACACAGCACATGACATTGATGGTATTCAGACAGTGCACATGGTTGTGATGTAATTCAGACTATGCACATGATGGTGATAGAATTCAGATTCTGCAAATGATGGTGATGGCACATAGACTCTGCACATGATCTTGATGGAATTCAGACGCTGCAAATGATGGTGGTGGAATTCAGACTCTGCACATGGTGGTGATGGAATTCAGCACAGCACATGTTAGTGATGGAATTCAGACACAGCACATGACATTGATGGAATAGAGAGAGTGAACGTGGTGGTGATGGAATTCAGACTCGGCACATGACGTTGATGGAATACAGACTCTGAACATGGTTGTGATGGAATTCAGACACTACACATGATGGTGATAGAATTCAGACACTGCACATGATGGTGATGGTGTTCAGACTCTGCACATAATGGTGATGGCATATAGACTCTGCAGATGATCATGATGGAATTCAGACACTGCACACGATGGTGATTGAATTCAGACACTGCACACGATGGTGATGGCATTTAAATACTGCACATCATGGTGATGGCATACAGACACTGCACATGATGGTGATGGCATATAGACTCTGCAGATGGTCATGATGGAATTCAGACACTGCACTCGATGGTGATTGAATTCAGACACTGCACATGATGGTGAAGGCATTTAAATACAGCACATCATGGTGATGGCATACAGACACTGCACATGATGGTGATGGAATTCAGACACTGCAAATGATGGTGGTGGAATTCAGACACTGCACATGGTGGTGATGGAATTCATAGACAGCACATGATGGTGATGGAATTCAGACACAACACATGACATTGATGGAATACAGAGATTGCATGTGGTGGTGATGGAATTCAGACTCGGCACATGATAGTGATGGATTTCAGACTCTGAACCTAGTGGTGATGGAATTCAGTCTCTGCACATGATAGTGCTGAAATACAGACACTGTATATGATGGTGATGGAATTCAGACACAGCACATGACATTGATGGAATACAGAGAGTGCATGTGTTGGTGATAGAATTCAGACACTGTGCATGATGATGATGGAATTCAGACACTGCACATGATAGCGAAGGAATTCAGACACAGCACATGATGGTGATGGAATTCAGACACTGCACATGATATGATGGAATTCAGACACTGCACATGATATGATGGATTTCAGATTCTGAACTTGGTCGTGATGGCATACAGACACTGCACATGATGGTTATGGTATATACACACCGCACATGATGGTGATGGAATTCAGACTCTGCATATGATGGTGAAGGAGTTCAGACACTGCACATGGTGGCATTGGAATTCAGACTCTGCATATAATGGTGATGGAATTCATACACTGCACTTGTTCATCATGACTTTAGACACTGCACATGATGGTCATGGAATTCTGACACTGCACCTGATGCTGATGGCATTTAGTCTCTGCACATGATGGTGATCAATTCCAGATACAGCACATGATGCTGATGGAATTCAGTCACAGCACATGACATTGATGGTATTCAGACAGTGCACATGGTTGTGATGTAATTCAGACTATGCACATGATGGTGAAGGAATTCAAACACGGCACATCATGGTGATGGAATTCAGACTCTGTACATGATGGAGATGGAATTCCCACTCTGCACATGATGGTGATGAAATACAGACACTGCACATGATGGTGATGGAATACAGACACTGCACACGATGCTGACTGAATTAGACACTGCACATGATGGTGATGAAATTCAGACTATGCACTTGACGGTGATGTCGTTCAGCCTCTGCACATGATTGTGATGGAATTCAGACACTGCTCATGGTGGTGATGGTGTTCAGACTCTGCACATAATGGTGATGGAATATAGACTCTGCAGATGATCTTGATGGAATTCAGACGCTGCAAATGATGGTGGTGGAAATCAGACACTGCACATGGTGGTGATGGAATTCAGACACTGCACATGAAATTGATGGAATACAGAGAGTGCACGTGGTGGTGATGGAATTCAGACTCGGCACATGATAGTGATGGATTTCAGACTCTGAACATGGTGGTGATGGAATTCAGACACTGCACATGATGGTTATGGAATACAGACACAGCACTTGATGGTGATGGAATTCAGACTCTGCACATGATTGTGATGGCATACAGACACTGAACATGATGGTGATGGAATTCAGATACAGCACATGGTGGTGAGGGAATTCAGACACAACACATGTCATTGATGGAATACAGAGAGTGCACGTGGTGGTGATGGAATTCAGACTCGGCACATGATGGTGATGGAACTCAGACACTGCACATGACATTGATGGAATTCAGACTGTGCACATGGTGGTGATGTAATTCAGACTATGTACATGATGAAGATTGAATTCAGACAATGCACATGATGGTGAAGGAAGTCAGACTGTGCACGTGGTGGTGATGGAATTCAGACTCGGCACATGATGGTAATGGAATTCAGACTCTGCACATGATGGTGATGGAATTCAGATTCTGCAAATGATGGTGATGGCACATAGACTCTGCAGATGATCTTGATGGCTTTCAGACACTGCAAATGATGGTGGTGGAATTCAGACACTGCACATGGTGGTAATGGAATTCAGACACAGCACATGGAGGTGATGGAGTTCAGACACAGCACATGACATTGATTGAATACAGAGAGTGCACGTGGTGGTGATGGAATTCAGACTCGGCACATGATGGTGATGGCATACAGATATAGCACATCATGGTGATATAATTAAGACACTACACATCATGGTGATGGAATACAGACTCTGCACATGATGGTGATACAATTCAGACTCAGCACATGATGGTTATGGAATTCAGACTCTGCACATGATTGTGATGGCATACAGACACTGCACATGATGGTGATGGAATTCAGACACTGCACATGGTGGCATTGGAATTCATACTCTGCATATAATGGTGATGGAATTCAGACACTGCACATGTTCGTCATGAATTTAGACACTGCTCATGATGGTGATGGAATTCAGACACTGCACCTGATGGTGATGGCATTTAGTCTCTACACATGATGGGGATGGATTTCAGATACAGCACATGATGCTGATGGAATTCAGACACAGCACATGACATTGATGGAATTCAGACAGTGCACATGGTTGTGATGTAATTCAGACCATGCACATGATGGTGATAGAATTCAGATTCTGCAAATGATGGTGATGGCACATAGACTCTGCACATGATCTTGATGGAATTCAGACGCTGCAAATGATGGTGGTGGAATTCAGTCTCTGCACATAGTGGTGATGGAATTCAGGCAAGGCACATGGTGGGAAGTGAATTCATACTCTGCACATGATTGTGAAGGAAGTCAGACTCTGCACATGGAGGTGATGGATTTCAGATTCTGCAAATGATGGTGGTTCAATTCAGACACTGCACATGGTGGTGATGGAATTCAGCACAGCACATGGTAGTGATGGAATTCAGACACAGCACATGACATTGATGGAATAGAGAGAGTGCACGTGGTGGTGATGGAATTCAGACTCGGCACATGACGTTGATGGAATACAGACTCTGAACATGGTGGTGATGGATTTCAGACTCTGAACATGGTTGTGATGGAATTCAGACACTGCACATGATGCTGATAGAATTCAGACACTGCACATGATGGTGAAGGAATTCAAACACGGCACATCATGGTGATGGAATTCAGACTCTGTACATGATGGAGATGGAATTCCCACTCTGCACATGATGGTGATGAAATACAGACACTGCACATGATGGTGATGGAATACAGACACTGCACACGATGCTGACTGAATTAGACACTGCACATGATGGTGATGTAATTCAGACCATGCACATGATGGTGATAGAATTCAGATTCTTCAAATGATGGTGATGGCACATAGACTCTGCACATGATCTTGATGGAATTCAGATTCTGCAAATGATGGTGGTTCAATTCAGACACTGCACATGGTGGTGATGGAATTCAGCACAGCACATGGTAGTGATGGAATTCAGACACAGCACATGACATTGATGGAATAGAGAGAGTGCACGTTGTGGTGATGGAATTCAGACTCGGCACATGACGTTGATGGAATACAGACTCTGAACATGGTGGTGATGGATTTCAGACTCTGAACATGGTTGTGATGGAATTCAGACACTGCACATGATGCTGATAGAATTCAGACACTGCACATGATGGTGATGAAATACAGACACTGCACATGATGGTGATGGAATACAGTCACTGCACATGATGGTGATGGAATACAGACACTGCACACGATGCTGACTGAATTAGACACTGCACATGATGGTGATGGAATACAGACACTGCACATGATGGTGATGGAATACAGACACTGCACACGATGCTGACTGAATTAGACACTGCACATGATGGTGATGAAATTCAGACTATGCACTTGACGGTGATGTCGTTCAGCCTCTGCACATGATTGTGATGGAATTCAGACACTGCTCATGGTGGTGATGGTGTTCAGACTCTGCACATAATGGTGATGGAATATAGACTCTGCAGATGATCTTGATGGAATTCAGACGCTGCAAATGATGGTGGTGGAAATCAGACACTGCACATGGTGGTGATGGAATTCAGACACAGCACATGAAATTGATGGAATACAGAGAGTGCACGTGGTGGTGATGGAATTCAGACTCGGCACATGATAGTGATGGATTTCAGACTCTGAACATGGTGGTGATGGAATTCAGACACTGCACATGATGGTTATGGAATACAGACACAGCACTTGATGGTGATGGAATTCAGACTCTGCACATGATTGTGATGGCATACAGACACTGAACATGATGGTGATGGAATTCAGATACAGCACATGGTGGTGAGGGAATTCAGACACAACACATGTCATTGATGGAATACAGAGAGTGCACGTGGTGGTGATGGAATTCAGACTCGGCACATGATGGTGATGGAACTCAGACACTGCACATGACATTGATGGAATTCAGACTGTGCACATGGTGGTGATGTAATTCAGACTATGTACATGATGAAGATTGAATTCAGACAATGCACATGATGGTGAAGGAAGTCAGACTCTGCACATGGTGGTGATGGAATTCAGATTCTGCAAATGATGTTGATGGCACATAGACTCTGCAGATGATCGTGATGGAACTCAGATTCTGCAAATGATGTTAATGGCACATAGACTGTGCACATGATCGTGTTGGAATTCAGACACTGCAAATGATGGTGGTGGAATTCAGACACTGCACATGGTGGTGATGGAATATAGACACTGCACATGGTGGTGATGGAATTATTACTCTGCACATGACATTGATGGAATACAGAGAGTGCACATGGTGGTGATGGAATTCAGACTCGGCACATGATTGTGATGGATTTCAGACTCTGAACATGGTGGTGATGGAATATAGACACTGCACATGGTGGTGATGGAATTATTACTCTGCACATAATGCTAAAGGCAATAGATACCTCACATGGTGGTGATGGAGTTCAGACTCTGCAAATGATGCTGATGACATATTGAGTCCACATGATAGTGATTGAATTCAGACACTGCACATGCTTGTGATTTAATTCAAACACACAATATGGTGTTGAAGGAATTCTCACACTGTACATGGTGGTGATGGAATTCAGACTCTGCACATGATTGTGTTGGAATTCAGTCTCTGCTCATGATGTTAATGGAATTCAGACTCTGCACATGATACTGATGAAATACAGACACTGCATATGATGGTAATGGACTTCAGACACAGCAAATGACATTGATGGAATACAGAGAGTGCACGTGGTGGTGATTGAATTCAGGCTCGGCACATGATGGTGAAGGAATTCAGACACTGCACATGATGGTGATGGCATACTGATATAGCACATCATGGTGATGGAATTCAGAGACAGCACATGACATTGATGGAATACAGAGAGTGCATGTGGTGGTGATAGAAATCAGACACTGTGCATGATGTTAATGGAATTCAGACACAGCACATGCTGGTGGTGGAATTCAGACACTGCACATGATGGTGATGGAATTCAGACACAGCAAATGATGGTGGTGGAATTCAGACATAGCACATGATGTTAATGGAATTCAGACACAGCACATGGTGTTGATGGAATTCAGACATAGCACATGGTGGTGTTGGAATTCAGACACCGCACATGACATTGATGGAATACAGAGAGTGCACGTGGTGGTGATGGAATTTAGACTAGGCACATGATGGTGGTGGATTTCAGACACTGCACACGATAGTGATGGATTTCAGACTCTGAACATGGTTGTCATGGAATATAGACACAGCACATGATGGTTATGGAATACAGACACAGCACTTGATGGTGATGGAATTCACACTCTGCACATGATTGTGATGGCATACAGACACTGAACATGATGGTGATGGAATTATTACTCTGCACATAATGCTAAAGGCGATAGATACTGCACATGATGGGGATGGAGATCAGACTCTGCAAATGATGGTGATGGCATATTGACTCCACATGATAGTGATGGAATTCAGAAACTACACATAATGGTAAATGCATATAGATACCGCACATGGTGGTGATGGAGTTCAGACTCTGCAAATGATGGTGATGGCATATTGACTCCACATGATAGTGATGGAATTCAGTCACTGCACATGATGCTGATGGAATTCAGTCATTGCTCATGATGTTAATGGAATTCAGACTCTGCACATGATACTGATGAAATACAGACACTGCATATGATGGTAATGGAATTCAGACACAGCAAATGACATTGACGGAATACAGAGAGTGCACGTGGTGGTGATAGAATTCAGACTCGGCACATGATGGTGATGGCATACAGATATAGCACATCATGGTGATGGAATTAAGACACTGCACATCATGGTGATGGAATACAGACTCTGCAGATGATGGTGATACAATTCAGACTCAGCACATGATGGTTATGGAATTCTGACTCTGCACATGATGGTGATTGAATTCAGACTCTGCACATGATTGTGATGGCATACAGACACTGCACATTATGTTGATGGAATTCAGTCTCTGCACATGACGGTGATGGAATTCAGACACTGCACATGGTGGCATTGGAATTCATACTCTGCATATAATGGTGATGGAATTCAGACACTGCACCTGATGGTGATGGCATTAAGTCTCTACACATGATGGGGATGGATTTCAGATACAGCACATGATGCTGATGGAATTCAGACACAGCACATGACATTGATGGAATTCAGACAGTGCACATGGTTGTGATGTAATTCAGACTATGCACATGATGGTGATAGAATTCAGACTCTGCGCTTGGTGAGGAGTGAATTCATACTCTGCACATGATGGTAATGGAATTCAGACTCTGCACATGATGGTGATGGAATTCAGATTCTGCAAATGATGGTGATGGCACATAGACTGCAGATGATCTTGATGGATTTCAGACACTGCAAATGATGGTGGTGGAATTCAGACACTGCACATGGTGGTAATGGAATTCAGACACAGCACATGGAGGTGATGGAATTCAGACACAGCACATGACATTGATTGAATACAGAGAGTGCACGTGGTGGTGATGGAATTCAGACTCGGCACATGATGGTGATGGATTTCAGACACTGCACATGATAGTGATGGATTTCAGACTCTGAACATGGTTGTCATGGAATATAGACACTGCACTTGATGGTTATGGAATACAGACACAGAACTTGAATGTGATGGAATTCAGACTCTGCACATGATTCTGATGGCATACAGACACTGAACATGATGGTGATGGAATTCAGACTCTGCACAGGGTGGTGATGGAATTCAGACTCTGCAAATGATGTTGATGGCATATTGACTTCACATGATAGTGATGGAATTGAGACACTGCAGATGTTGCTGATGGAATTCAGACACTGCTCATGGTTGTGATTTAATTGAAACACAGCACATGGTGTTGAAGGAATTCTCACACTGCACATGATGGTGACGAAATACAGACTCTGCACATGACGGTGATGTCATTCAGCCTATGCACATGATTGTGATGGAATTCAGACACAGCACATGACAATGATGGTAATCAGAGAGTGCACATGGTGATGATGGAATTCAGACTCTGCACATGATGGTGAAGGAAGTCAGACTCTGCACATGGTGGTGATTGAATTCAGATTCTGCACATTATGGTGATGGCATATAGACTCTGCACATGATCATGATGGAATTCAGACACTGCAAATGATGGTGGTGGAATTCATGCAGTGCACATGGCGGTGATTGAATTCAGACACTGCTCATGGTGGTGATGGTGTTCAGACTCTGCACATAATGGTGATGGCATATAGACTCTGCAGATGATCATGATGGAATTCAGACACTGCACATGATGGTGATGGAATTCAGACACTGCAAATGATGGTGGTGGAATTCAGACACTGCACATGGTGGTGATGGAATTCATAGACAGCACATGATGGTGATGGAATTCAGACACAACACATGACATTGATGGAATACAGAGATTGCATGTGGTGGTGATGGAATTCAGACTCGGCACATGATAGTGATGGATTTCAGACTCTGAACCTAGTGGTGATGGAATTCAGTCTCTGCACATGATAGTGCTGAAATACAGACACTGTATATGATGGTGATGGAATTCAGACACAGCACATGACATTGATGGAATACAGAGAGTGCATGTGTTGGTGATAGAATTCAGACACTGTGCATGATGATGATGGAATTCAGACACTGCACATGATAGCGAAGGAATTCAGACACTGCACATGGTGGCATTGGAATTCAGACTCTGCATATAATGGTGATGGAATTCATACACTGCACTTGTTCATCATGACTTTAGACACTGCACATGATGGTCATGGAATTCTGACACTGCACCTGATGCTGATGGCATTTAGTCTCTGCACATGATGGTGATCAATTCCAGATACAGCACATGATGCTGATGGAATTCAGACACAGCACATGACATTGATGGTATTCAGACAGTGCACATGGTTGTGATGTAATTCAGACTATGCACATGATGGTGATAGAATTCAGATTCTGCAAATGATGGTGATGGCACATAGACTCTGCACATGATCTTGATGGAATTCAGACGCTGCAAATGATGGTGGAGGAATTCAGACTCTGCACATGGTGGTGATGGAATTCAGCACAGCACATGTTAGTGATGGAATTCAGACACAGCACATGACATTGATGGAATAGAGAGAGTGAACGTGGTGGTGATGGAATTCAGACTCGGCACATGACGTTGATGGAATACAGACTCTGAACATGGTTGTGATGGAATTCAGACACTACACATGATGGTGATAGAATTCAGACACTGCACATGATGGTGATGGTGTTCAGACTCTGCACATAATGGTGATGGCATATAGACTCTGCAGATGATCATGATGGAATTCAGACACTGCACACGATGGTGATTGAATTCAGACACTGCACACGATGGTGATGGCATTTAAATACTGCACATCATGGTGATGGCATACAGACACTGCACATGATGGTGATGGCATATAGACTCTGCAGATGGTCATGATGGAATTCAGACACTGCACTCGATGGTGATTGAATTCAGACACTGCACATGATGGTGAAGGCATTTAAATACAGCACATCATGGTGATGGCATACAGACACTGCACATGATGGTGATGGAATTCAGACACTGCAAATGATGGTGGTGGAATTCAGACACTGCACATGGTGGTGATGGAATTCATAGACAGCACATGATGGTGATGGAATTCAGACACAACACATGACATTGATGGAATACAGAGATTGCATGTGGTGGTGATGGAATTCAGACTCGGCACATGATAGTGATGGATTTCAGACTCTGAACCTAGTGGTGATGGAATTCAGTCTCTGCACATGATAGTGCTGAAATACAGACACTGTATATGATGGTGATGGAATTCAGACACAGCACATGACATTGATGGAATACAGAGAGTGCATGTGTTGGTGATAGAATTCAGACACTGTGCATGATGATGATGGAATTCAGACACTGCACATGATAGCGAAGGAATTCAGACACAGCACATGATGGTGATGGAATTCAGACACTGCACATGATATGATGGAATTCAGACACTGCACATGATATGATGGATTTCAGATTCTGAACTTGGTCGTGATGGCATACAGACACTGCACTTGATGGTTATGGTATATACACACCGCACATGATGGTGATGGAATTCAGACTCTGCATATGATGGTGATGGAATTCATACACTGCACTTGTTCATCATGACTTTAGACACTGCACATGATGGTCATGGAATTCTGACACTGCACCTGATGCTGATGGCATTTAGTCTCTGCACATGATGGTGATCAATTCCAGATACAGCACATGATGCTGATGGAATTCAGACACAGCACATGACATTGATGGTATTCAGACAGTGCACATGGTTGTGATAGAATTCAGATTCTGCAAATGATGGTGATGGCACATAGACTCTGCACATGATCTTGATGGAATTCAGACGCTGCAAATGATGGTGGTGGAATTCAGACTCTGCACATGGTGGTGATGGAATTCAGCACAGCACATGTTAGTGATGGAATTCAGACACAGCACATGACATTGATGGAATAGAGAGAGTGAACGTGGTGGTGATGTAATTCAGACTATGCACATGATGGTGATAGAATTCAGATTCTGCAAATGATGGTGATGGCACATAGACTCTGCACATGATCTTGATGGAATTCAGACGCTGCAAATGATGGTGGTGGAATTCAGACTCTGCACATGGTGGTGATGGAATTCAGCACAGCACATGTTAGTGATGGAATTCAGACACAGCACATGACATTGATGGAATAGAGAGAGTGAACGTGGTGGTGATGGAATTCAGACTCGGCACATGACGTTGATGGAATACAGACTCTGAACATGGTTGTGATGGAATTCAGACACTACACATGATGGTGATAGAATTCAGACACTGCACATGATGGTGATGGTGTTCAGACTCTGCACATAATGGTGATGGCATATAGACTCTGCAGATGATCATGATGGAATTCAGACACTGCACACGATGGTGATTGAATTCAGACACTGCACACGATGGTGATGGCATTTAAATACTGCACATCATGGTGATGGCATACAGACACTGCACATAATGGTGATGGCATATAGACTCTGCAGATGGTCATGATGGAATTCAGACACTGCACTCGATGGTGATTGAATTCAGACACTGCACATGATGGTGAAGGCATTTAAATACAGCACATCATGGTGATGGCATACAGACACTGCACATGATGGTGATGGAATTCAGACACTGCAAATGATGGTGGTGGAATTCAGACACAGCACATGGTGGTGATGGAATTCATAGACAGCACATGATGGTGATGGAATTCAGACACAACACATGACATTGATGGAATACAGAGATTGCATGTGGTGGTGATGGAATTCAGACTCGGCACATGATAGTGATGGATTTCAGACTCTGAACCTAGTGGTGATGGAATTCAGTCTCTGCACATGATAGTGCTGAAATACAGACACTGTATATGATGGTGATGGAATTCAGACACAGCACATGACATTGATGGAATACAGAGAGTGCATGTGTTGGTGATAGAATTCAGACACTGTGCATGATGATGATGGAATTCAGACACTGCACATGATAGCGAAGGAATTCAGACACAGCACATGATGGTGATGGAATTCAGACACTGCACATGATATGATGGAATTCAGACACTGCACATGATATGATGGATTTCAGATTCTGAACTTGGTCGTGATGGCATACAGACACTGCACTTGATGGTTATGGTATATACACACCGCACATGATGGTGATGGAATTCAGACTCTGCATATGATGGTGAAGGAGTTCAGACACTGCACATGGTGGCATTGGAATTCAGACTCTGCATATAATGGTGATGGAATTCATACACTGCACTTGTTCATCATGACTTTAGACACTGCACATGATGGTCATGGAATTCTGACACTGCACCTGATGCTGATGGCATTTAGTCTCTGCACATGATGGTGATCAATTCCAGATACAGCACATGATGCTGATGGTATTCAGACAGTGCACATGGTTGTGATGTAATTCAGACTATGCACATGATGGTGATAGAATTCAGATTCTGCAAATGATGGTGATGGCACATAGACTCTGCACATGATCTTGATGGAATTCAGACGCTGCAAATGATGGTGGTGGAATTCAGACTCTGCACATGGTGGTGATGGAATTCAGCACAGCACATGTTAGTGATGGAATTCAGACACAGCACATGACATTGATGGAATAGAGAGAGTGAACGTGGTGGTGATGGAATTCAGACTCGGCACATGACGTTGATGGAATACAGACTCTGAACATGGTTGTGATGGAATTCAGACACTACACATGATGGTGATAGAATTCAGACACTGCACATGATGGTGATGGTGTTCAGACTCTGCACATAATGGTGATGGCATATAGACTCTGCAGATGATCATGATGGAATTCAGACACTGCACACGATGGTGATTGAATTCAGACACTGCACACGATGGTGATGGCATTTAAATACTGCACATCATGGTGATGGCATACAGACACTGCACATGATAGTGATGGCATATAGACTCTGCAGATGGTCATGATGGAATTCAGACACTGCACTCGATGGTGATTGAATTCAGACACTGCACATGATGGTGAAGGCATTTAAATACAGCACATCATGGTGATGGCATACAGACACTGCACATGATGGTGATGGAATTCAGACACTGCAAATGATGGTGGTGGAATTCAGACACTGCACATGATGGTGATGGAATTCAGACACTGCACATGATATGATGGAATTCAGACACTGCACATGATATGATGGATTTCAGATTCTGAACTTGGTCGTGATGGCATACAGACACTGCACATGATGGTTATGGTATATACACACCGCACATGATGGTGATGGAATTCAGACTCTGCATATGATGGTGAAGGAGTTCAGACACTGCACATGGTGGCATTGGAATTCAGACTCTGCATATAGTGGTGATGGAATTCATACACTGCACTTGTTCATCATGACTTTAGACACTGCACATGATGGTCATGGAATTCTGACACTGCACCTGATGCTGATGGCATTTAGTCTCTGCACATGATGGTGATCAATTCCAGATACAGCACATGATGCTGATGGAATTCAGACACAGCACATGACATTGATGGTATTCAGACAATGCACATGGTTGTGATGTAATTCAGACTATGCACATGATGGTGATAGAATTCAGATTCTGCAAATGATGGTGATGGCACATAGACTCTGCACATGATCTTGATGGAATTCAGACGCTGCAAATGATGGTGGTGGAATTCAGACTCTGCACATGGTGGTGATGGAATTCAGCACAGCACATGTTAGTGATGGAATTCAGACACAGCACATGACATTGATGGAATAGAGAGAGTGAACGTGGTGGTGATGGAATTCAGACTCGGCACATGACGTTGATGGAATACAGACTCTGAACATGGTTGTGATGGAATTCAGACACTACACATGATGGTGATAGAATTCAGACACTGCACATGATGGTGATGGAATACAGACTCTGCACATGATGGTGATACAATTCAGACTCAGCACATGATGGTTATGGAATTCCGACTCTGCACATGATTGTGATGGCATACAGACACTGCACATTATGTTGATGGAATTCAGTCTCTGCACATGATTGTGATGGCATACAGACACTGCACATGATGATCATGGTATATACGCACCGCACATGATGGTGATGGAATTCAGACACTGCACATGTTCTTCATGGATTTAGACACTGCTCATGATGGTAATGGAATTCAGACTCTGCACATGATGGTGATGGAATTCAGATTCTGCAAATGATGGTGATGGCACATAGACTGCAGATGATCTTGATGGATTTCAGACACTGCAAATGATGGTGGTGGAATTCAGACACTGCACATGGTGGTAATGGAATTCAGACACAGCACATGGAGGTGATGGAATTCAGACACAGCACATGACATTGATTGAATACAGAGAGTGCACGTGGTGGTGATGGAATTCAGACTCGGCACATGATGGTGATGGATTTCAGACACTGCACATGATAGTGATGGATTTCAGACTCTGAACATGGTTGTCATGGAATATAGACACTGCACTTGATGGTTATGGAATTCAGACACTGCACTCGATGGTGATTGAATTCAGACACTGCACATGATGGTGAAGGCATTTAAATACAGCACATCATGGTGATGGCATACAGACACTGCACGTGATGGTGATGGAATTCAGACACTGCAAATGATGGTGGTGGAATTCAGACACTGCACATGGTGGTGATGGAATTCATAGACAGCACATGATGGTGATGGAATTCAGACACAACACATGACATTGATGGAATACAGAGATTGCATGTGGTGGTGATGGAATTCAGACTCGGCACATGATAGTGATGGATTTCAGACTCTGAACCTAGTGGTGATGGAATTCAGTCTCTGCACATGATAGTGCTGAAATACAGACACTGTATATGATGGTGATGGAATTCAGACACAGCACATGACATTGATGGAATACAGAGAGTGCATGTGTTGGTGATAGAATTCAGACACTGTGCATGATGATGATGGAATTCAGACACTGCACATGATAGCGAAGGAATTCAGACACAGCACATGATGGTGATGGAATTCAGACACTGCACATGATATGATGGAATTCAGACACTGCACATGATATGATGGATTTCAGATTCTGAACTTGGTCGTGATGGCATACAGACACTGCACATGATGGTTATGGTATATACACACCGCACATGATGGTGATGGAATTCAGACTCTGCATATGATGGTGAAGGAGTTCAGACACTGCACATGGTGGCATTGGAATTCAGACTCTGCATATAATGGTGATGGAATTCATACACTGCACTTGTTCATCATGACTTTAGACACTGCACATGATGGTCATGGAATTCTGACACTGCACCTGATGCTGATGGCATTTAGTCTCTGCACATGATGGTGATCAATTCCAGATACAGCACATGATGCTGATGGTATTCAGACAGTGCACATGGTTGTGATGTAATTCAGACTATGCACATGATGGTGATAGAATTCAGATTCTGCAAATGATGGTGATGGCACATAGACTCTGCACATGATCTTGATGGAATTCAGACGCTGCAAATGATGGTGGTGGAATTCAGACTCTGCACATGGTGGTGATGGAATTCAGCACAGCACATGTTAGTGATGGAATTCAGACACAGCACATGACATTGATGGAATAGAGAGAGTGAACGTGGTGGTGATGGAATTCAGACTCGGCACATGACGTTGATGGAATACAGACTCTGAACATGGTTGTGATGGAATTCAGACACTACACATGATGGTGATAGAATTCAGACACTGCACATGATGGTGATGGAATACAGACTCTGCACATGATGGTGATACAATTCAGACTCAGCACATGATGGTTATGGAATTCCGACTCTGCACATGATTGTGATGGCATACAGACACTGCACATTATGTTGATGGAATTCAGTCTCTGCACATGATTGTGATGGCATACAGACACTGCACATGATGATCATGGTATATACGCACCGCACATGATGGTGATGGAATTCAGACACTGCACATGGTGGCATTGGAATTCATACTCTGCATATAATGGTGATGGAATTCAGACACTGCACATGTTCTTCATGGATTTAGACACTGCTCATGATGGTAATGGAATTCAGACTCTGCACATGATGGTGATGGAATTCAGATTCTGCAAATGATGGTGATGGCACATAGACTGCAGATGATCTTGATGGATTTCAGACACTGCAAATGATGGTGGTGGAATTCAGACACTGCACATGGTGGTAATGGAATTCAGACACAGCACATGGAGGTGATGGAATTCAGACACAGCACATGACATTGATTGAATACAGAGAGTGCACGTGGTGGTGATGGAATTCAGACTCAGCACATGATGGTGATGGATTTCAGACACTGCACATGATAGTGATGGATTTCAGACTCTGAACATGGTTGTCATGGAATATAGACACTGCACTTGATGGTTATGGAATACAGACACAGAACTTGAAGGTGATGGAATTCAGACTCTGCTCATGATTCTGATGGCATACAGACACTGAACATGATGGTGATGGAATTCAGACTCTGCACAGGGTGGTGATGGAATTCAGACTCTGCAAATGATGGTGATGGCATATTGACTCCACATGATAGTGATGGAATTGAGACACTGCAGATGTTGCTGATGGAATTCAGACACTGCACATGGTTGTGATTTAATTGAAACACAGCACATGGTGTTGAAGGAATTCTCACACTGCACATGATGGTGACGAAATACAGACTCTGCACATGACGGTGATGTCATTCAGCCTATGCACATGATTGTGATGGAATTCAGACACAGCACATGACAATGATGGTATTCAGAGAGTGCACATGGTGATGATGGAATTCAGACTCTGCACATGATGGTGAAGGAAGTCAGACTCTGCACATGGTGGTGATTGAATTCAGATTCTGCACATTATGGTGATGGCATATAGACTCTGCACATGATCATGATGGAATTCAGACACTGCAAATGATGGTGGTGGAATTCATGCAGTGCACATGGTGGTGATTGAATTCAGACACTGCTCATGGTGGTGATGGTGTTCAGACTCTGCACATAATGGTGATGGCATATAGACTCTGCAGATGATCATGATGGAATTCAGACACTGCACACGATGGTGATTGAATTCAGACACTGCACACGATGGTGATGGCATTTAAATACTGCACATCATGGTGATGGCATACAGACACTGCTCATGATGGTGATGGCATATAGACTCTGCAGATGGTCATGATGGAATTCAGACACTGCACTCGATGGTGATTGAATTCAGACACTGCACATGATGGTGATGGCATTTAAATACAGCACATCATGGTGATGGCATACAGACACTGCACATGATGGTGATGGAATTCAGACACTGCAAATGATGGTGGTGGAATTCAGACACTGCACATGGTGGTGATGGAATTCATAGACAGCACATGATGGTGATGGAATTCAGACACAACACATGACATTGATGGAATACAGAGATTGCATGTGGTGGTGATGGAATTCAGACTCGGCACATGATAGTGATGGATTTCAGACTCTGAACCTAGTGGTGA
Organism: Hemitrygon akajei; assembly: GCF_048418815.1. Taxonomy (NCBI): domain Eukaryota; kingdom Metazoa; phylum Chordata; class Chondrichthyes; order Myliobatiformes; family Dasyatidae; genus Hemitrygon; species Hemitrygon akajei. The sequence continues at coordinate 120,211,920 of NC_133133.1, forward strand.
TGGAATTCAGTCTCTGCACATGATAGTGCTGAAATACAGACACTGTATATGATGGTGATGGAATTCAGACACAGCACATGACATTGATGGAATACAGAGAGTGCATGTGTTGGTGATAGAATTCAGACACTGTGCATGATGATGATGGAATTCAGACACTGCACATGATAGCGAAGGAATTCAGACACAGCACATGATGGTGATGGAATTCAGACACTGCACATGATATGATGGAATTCAGACACTGCACATGATATGATGGATTTCAGATTCTGAACTTGGTCGTGATGGCATACAGACACTGCACATGATGGTTATGGTATATACACACCGCACATGATGGTGATGGAATTCAGACTCTGCATATGATGGTGAAGGAGTTCAGACACTGCACATGGTGGCATTGGAATTCAGACTCTGCATATAATGGTGATGGAATTCATACACTGCACTTGTTCATCATGACTTTAGACACTGCACATGATGGTCATGGAATTCTGACACTGCACCTGATGCTGATGGCATTTAGTCTCTGCACATGATGGTGATCAATTCCAGATACAGCACATGATGCTGATGGAATTCAGACACAGCACATGACATTGATGGTATTCAGACAGTGCACATGGTTGTGATGTAATTCAGACTATGCACATGATGGTGATAGAATTCAGATTCTGCAAATGATGGTGATGGCACATAGACTCTGCACATGATCTTGATGGAATTCAGACGCTGCAAATGATGGTGGTGGAATTCAGACTCTGCACATGGTGGTGATGGAATTCAGCACAGCACATGTTAGTGATGGAATTCAGACACAGCACATGACATTGATGGAATAGAGAGAGTGAACGTGGTGGTGATGGAATTCAGACTCGGCACATGACGTTGATGGAATACAGACTCTGAACATGGTTGTGATGGAATTCAGACACTACACATGATGGTGATAGAATTCAGACACTGCACATGATGGTGATGGAATACAGACTCTGCACATGATGGTGATACAATTCAGACTCAGCACATGATGGTTATGGAATTCCGACTCTGCACATGATTGTGATGGCATACAGACACTGCACATTATGTTGATGGAATTCAGTCTCTGCACATGATTGTGATGGCATACAGACACTGCACATGATGATCATGGTATATACGCACCGCACATGATGGTGATGGAATTCAGACACTGCACATGTTCTTCATGGATTTAGACACTGCTCATGATGGTAATGGAATTCAGACTCTGCACATGATGGTGATGGAATTCAGATTCTGCAAATGATGGTGATGGCACATAGACTGCAGATGATCTTGATGGATTTCAGACACTGCAAATGATGGTGGTGGAATTCAGACACTGCACATGGTGGTAATGGAATTCAGACACAGCACATGGAGGTGATGGAATTCAGACACAGCACATGACATTGATTGAATACAGAGAGTGCACGTGGTGGTGATGGAATTCAGACTCGGCACATGATGGTGATGGATTTCAGACACTGCACATGATAGTGATGGATTTCAGACTCTGAACATGGTTGTCATGGAATATAGACACTGCACTTGATGGTTATGGAATTCAGACACTGCACTCGATGGTGATTGAATTCAGACACTGCACATGATGGTGAAGGCATTTAAATACAGCACATCATGGTGATGGTATACAGACACTGCACATGATGGTGATGGAATTCAGACACTGCAAATGATGGTGGTGGAATTCAGACACTGCACATGGTGGTGATGGAATTCATAGACAGCACATGATGGTGATGGAATTCAGACACAACACATGACATTGATGGAATACAGAGATTGCATGTGGTGGTGATGGAATTCAGACTCGGCACATGATAGTGATGGATTTCAGACTCTGAACCTAGTGGTGATGGAATTCAGTCTCTGCACATGATAGTGCTGAAATACAGACACTGTATATGATGGTGATGGAATTCAGACACAGCACATGACATTGATGGAATACAGAGAGTGCATGTGTTGGTGATAGAATTCAGACACTGTGCATGATGATGATGGAATTCAGACACTGCACATGATAGCGAAGGAATTCAGACACAGCACATGATGGTGATGGAATTCAGACACTGCACATGATATGATGGAATTCAGACACTGCACATGATATGATGGATTTCAGATTCTGAACTTGGTCGTGATGGCATACAGACACTGCACATGATGGTTATGGTATATACACACCGCACATGATGGTGATGGAATTCAGACTCTGCATATGATGGTGAAGGAGTTCAGACACTGCACATGGTGGCATTGGAATTCAGACTCTGCATATAATGGTGATGGAATTCATACACTGCACTTGTTCATCATGACTTTAGACACTGCACATGATGGTCATGGAATTCTGACACTGCACCTGATGCTGATGGCATTTAGTCTCTGCACATGATGGTGATCAATTCCAGATACAGCACATGATGCTGATGGAATTCAGACACAGCACATGACATTGATGGTATTCAGACAGTGCACATGGTTGTGATGTAATTCAGACTATGCACATGATGGTGATAGAATTCAGATTCTGCAAATGATGGTGATGGCACATAGACTCTGCACATGATCTTGATGGAATTCAGACGCTGCAAATGATGGTGGTGGAATTCAGACTCTGCACATGGTGGTGATGGAATTCAGCACAGCACATGTTAGTGATGGAATTCAGACACAGCACATGACATTGATGGAATAGAGAGAGTGAACGTGGTGGTGATGGAATTCAGACTCGGCACATGACGTTGATGGAATACAGACTCTGAACATGGTTGTGATGGAATTCAGACACTACACATGATGGTGATAGAATTCAGACACTGCACATGATGGTGATGGAATACAGACTCTGCACATGATGGTGATACAATTCAGACTCAGCACATGGTGGTGAAGGAAGTCAGACTCTGCACATGGTGGTGATTGAATTCAGATTCTGCACATTATGGTGATGGCATATAGACTCTGCACATGATCATGATGGAATTCAGACACTGCAAATGATGGTGGTGGAATTCATGCAGTGCACATGGTGGTGATTGAATTCAGACACTGCTCATGGTGGTGATGGTGTTCAGACTCTGCACATAATGGTGATGGCATATAGACTCTGCAGATGATCATGATGGAATTCAGACACTGCACATGATGGTGATTGAATTCAGACAGTGCACACGATGGTGATGGCATTTAAATACTGCACATCATGGTGATGGCATACAGACACTGCACATCATGATGATGGCATACAGACACTGCACATGATGGTGATGGCATATAGACTCTGCAGATGGTCATGATGGAATTCAGACACTGCACTCGATGGTGATTGAATTCAGACACTGCACATGATGGTGATGGCATTTAAATACAGCACATCATGGTGATGGCATACAGACACTGCACATGATGGTGATGGAATTCAGACACTGCAAATGATGGTGGTGGAATTCAGACACTGCACATGGTGGTGATGGAATTCATAGACAGCACATGATGGTGATGGAATTCAGACACAACACATGACATTGATGGAATACAGAGATTGCATGTGGTGGTGATGGAATTCAGACTCGGCACATGATAGTGATGGATTTCAGACTCTGAACCTAGTGGTGATGGAATTCAGTCTCTGCACATGATAGTGCTGAAATACAGACACTGTGCATGATGATGATGGAATTCAGACACTGCACATGATAGCGAAGGAATTCAGACACAGCACATGATGGTGATGGAATTCAGACACTGCACATGATATGATGGAATTCAGACACTGCACATGATATGATGGATTTCAGATTCTGAACTTGGTCGTGATGGCATACAGACACTGCACATGATGGTTATGGTATATACACACCGCACATGATGGTGATGGAATTCAGACTCTGCATATGATGGTGAAGGAGTTCAGACACTGCACATGGTGGCATTGGAATTCAGACTCTGCATATAATGGTGATGGAATTCATACACTGCACTTGTTCATCATGACTTTAGACACTGCACATGATGGTCATGGAATTCTGACACTGCACCTGATGCTGATGGCATTTAGTCTCTGCACATGATGGTGATCAATTCCAGATACAGCACATGATGCTGATGGAATTCAGACACAGCACATGACATTGATGGTATTCAGACAGTGCACATGGTTGTGATGTAATTCAGACTATGCACATGATGGTGATAGAATTCAGATTCTGCAAATGATGGTGATGGCACATAGACTCTGCACATGATCTTGATGGAATTCAGACGCTGCAAATGATGGTGGTGGAATTCAGACTCTGCACATGACATTGATGGAATAGAGAGAGTGAACGTGGTGGTGATGGAATTCAGACTCGGCACATGACGTTGATGGAATACAGACTCTGAACATGGTTGTGATGGAATTCAGACACTACACATGATGGTGATAGAATTCAGACACTGCACATGATGGTGATGGAATACAGACTCTGCACATGATGGTGATACAATTCAGACTCAGCACATGATGGTTATGGAATTCCGACTCTGCACATGATTGTGATGGCATACAGACACTGCACATGATGGTTATGGAATTCAGTCTCTGCACATGATTGTGATGGCATACAGACACTGCACATGATGATCATGGTATATACGCACCGCACATGATGGTGATGGAATTCAGACACTGCACATGGTGGCATTGGAATTCATACTCTGCATATAATGGTGATGGAATTCAGACACTGCACATGTTCTTCATGGATTTAGACACTGCTCATGATGGTAATGGAATTCAGACTCTGCACATGATGGTGATGGAATTCAGATTCTGCAAATGATGGTGATGGCACATAGACTGCAGATGATCTTGATGGATTTCAGACACTGCAAATGATGGTGGTGGAATTCAGACACTGCACATGGTGGTAATGGAATTCAGACACAGCACATGGAGGTGATGGAATTCAGACACAGCACATGACATTGATTGAATACAGAGAGTGCACGTGGTGGTGATGGAATTCAGACTCGGCACATGATGGTGATGGATTTCAGACACTGCACATGATAGTGATGGATTTCAGACTCTGAACATGGTTTTCATGGAATATAGACACTGCACTTGATGGTTATGGAATACAGACACAGAACTTGAAGGTGATGGAATTCAGACTCTGCTCATGATTCTGATGGCATACAGACACTGAACATGATGGTGATGGAATTCAGACTCTGCACAGGGTGGTGATGGAATTCAGACTCTGCAAATGATGGTGATGGCATATTGACTCCACATGATAGTGATGGAATTGAGACACTGCAGATGTTGCTGATGGAATTCAGACACTGCACATGGTTGTGATTTAATTGAAACACAGCACATGGTGTTGAAGGAATTCTCACACTGCACATGATGGTGACGAAATACAGACTCTGCACATGACGGTGATGTCATTCAGCCTATGCACATGATTGTGATGGAATTCAGACACAGCACATGACAATGATGGTATTCAGAGAGTGCACATGGTGATGATGGAATTCAGACTCTGCACATGATGGTGAAGGAAGTCAGACTCTGCACATGGTGGTGATTGAATTCAGATTCTGCACATTATGGTGATGGCATATAGACTCTGCACATGATCATGATGGAATTCAGACACTGCAAATGATGGTGGTGGAATTCATGCAGTGCACATGGTGGTGATTGAATTCAGACACTGCTCATGGTGGTGATGGTGTTCAGACTCTGCACATAATGGTGATGGCATATAGACTCTGCAGATGATCATGATGGAATTCAGACACTGCACATGATGGTGATTGAATTCAGACACTGCACACGATGGTGATGGCATTTAAATACTGCACATCATGGTGATGGCATACAGACACTGCACATCATGGTGATGGCATACAGACACTGCACATGATGGTGATGGCATATAGACTCTGCAGATGGTCATGATGGAATTCAGACACTGCACTCGATGGTGATTGAATTCAGACACTGCACATGATGGTGATGGCATTTAAATACAGCACATCATGGTGATGGCATACAGACACTGCACATGATGGTGATGGAATTCAGACACTGCAAATGATGGTGGTGGAATTCAGACACTGCACATGGTGGTGATGGAATTCATAGACAGCACATGATGGTGATGGAATTCAGACACAACACATGACATTGATGGAATACAGAGATTGCATGTGGTGGTGATGGAATTCAGACTCGGCACATGATAGTGATGGATTTCAGACTCTGAACCTAGTGGTGATGGAATTCAGTCTCTGCACATGATAGTGCTGAAATACAGACACTGTGCATGATGATGATGGAATTCAGACACTGCACATGATAGCGAAGGAATTCAGACACAGCACATGATGGTGATGGAATTCAGACACTGCACATGATATGATGGAATTCAGACACTGCACATGATATGATGGATTTCAGATTCTGAACTTGGTCGTGATGGCATACAGACACTGCACATGATGGTTATGGTATATACACACCGCACATGATGGTGATGGAATTCAGACTCTGCATATGATGGTGAAGGAGTTCAGACACTGCACATGGTGGCATTGGAATTCAGACTCTGCATATAATGGTGATGGAATTCATACACTGCACTTGTTCATCATGACTTTAGACACTGCACATGATGGTCATGGAATTCTGACACTGCACCTGATGCTGATGGCATTTAGTCTCTGCACATGATGGTGATCAATTCCAGATACAGCACATGATGCTGATGGAATTCAGACACAGCACATGACATTGATGGTATTCAGACAGTGCACATGGTTGTGATGTAATTCAGACTATGCACATGATGGTGATAGAATTCAGATTCTGCAAATGATGGTGATGGCACATAGACTCTGCACATGATCTTGATGGAATTCAGATGCTGCAAATGATGGTGGTGGAATTCAGACTCTGCACATGGTGGTGATGGAATTCAGCACAGCACATGTTAGTGATGGAATTCAGACACAGCACATGACATTGATGGAATAGAGAGAGTGAACGTGGTGGTGATGGAATTCAGACTCGGCACATGACGTTGATGGAATACAGACTCTGAACATGGTTGTGATGGAATTCAGACACTACACATGATGGTGATAGAATTCAGACACTGCACATGATGGTGATGGAATACAGACTCTGCACATGATGGTGATACAATTCAGACTCAGCACATGATGGTTATGGAATTCCGACTCTGCACATGATTGTGATGGCATACAGACACTGCACATTATGTTGATGGAATTCAGTCTCTGCACATGATTGTGATGGCATACAGACACTGCACATGATGATCATGGTATATACGCACCGCACATGATGGTGATGGAATTCAGACACTGCACATGTTCTTCATGGATTTAGACACTGCTCATGATGGTAATGGAATTCAGACTCTGCACATGATGGTGATGGAATTCAGATTCTGCAAATGATGGTGATGGCACATAGACTGCAGATGATCTTGATGGATTTCAGACACTGCAAATGATGGTGGTGGAATTCAGACACTGCACATGGTGGTAATGGAATTCAGCCACAGCACATGGAGGTGATGGAATTCAGACACAGCACATGACATTGATTGAATACAGAGAGTGCACGTGGTGGTGATGGAATTCAGACTCGGCACATGATGGTGATGGATTTCAGACACTGCACATGATAGTGATGGATTTCAGACTCTGAACATGGTTGTCATGGAATATAGACACTGCACTTGATGGTTATGGAATTCAGACACTGCACTCGATGGTGATTGAATTCAGACACTGCACATGATGGTGAAGGCATTTAAATACAGCACATCATGGTGATGGTATACAGACACTGCACATGATGGTGATGGAATTCAGACACTGCAAATGATGGTGGTGGAATTCAGACACTGCACATGGTGGTGATGGAATTCATAGACAGCACATGATGGTGATGGAATTCAGACACAACACATGACATTGATGGAATACAGAGATTGCATGTGGTGGTGATGGAATTCAGACTCGGCACATGATAGTGATGGATTTCAGACTCTGAACCTAGTGGTGATGGAATTCAGTCTCTGCACATGATAGTGCTGAAATACAGACACTGTATATGATAGTGATGGAATTCAGACACAGCACATGACATTGATGGAATACAGAGAGTGCATGTGTTGGTGATAGAATTCAGACACTGTGCATGATGATGATGGAATTCAGACACTGCACATGATAGCGAAGGAATTCAGACACAGCACATTATGGTGATGGAATTCAGACACTGCACATGATATGATGGAATTCAGACACTGCACATGATATGATGGATTTCAGATTCTGAACTTGGTCGTGATGGCATACAGACACTGCACATGATGGTTATGGTATATACACACCGCACATGATGGTGATGGAATTCAGACTCTGCATATGATGGTGAAGGAGTTCAGACACTGCACATGGTGGCATTGGAATTCAGACTCTGCATATAATGGTGATGGAATTCATACACTGCACTTGTTCATCATGACTTTAGACACTGCACATGATGGTCATGGAATTCTGACACTGCACCTGATGCTGATGGCATTTAGTCTCTGCACATGATGGTGATCAATTCCAGATACAGCACATGATGCTGATGGAATTCAGACACAGCACATGACATTGATGGTATTCAGACAGTGCACATGGTTGTGATGTAATTCAGACTATGCACATGATGGTGATAGAATTCAGATTCTGCAAATGATGGTGATGGCACATAGACTCTGCACATGATCTTGATGGAATTCAGACGCTGCAAATGATGGTGGTGGAATTCAGACTCTGCACATGGTGGTGATGGAATTCAGCACAGCACATGTTAGTGATGGAATTCAGACACAGCACATGACATTGATGGAATAGAGAGACTGAACGTGGTGGTGATGGAATTCAGACTCGGCACATGACGTTGATGGAATACAGACTCTGAACATGGTTGTGATGGAATTCAGACACTACACATGATGGTGATAGAATTCAGACACTGCACATGATGGTGATGGAATACAGACTCTGCACATGATGGTGATACAATTCAGACTCAGCACATGATGGTTATGGAATTCCGACTCTGCACATGATTGTGATGGCATACAGACACTGCACATTATGTTGATGGAATTCAGTCTCTGCACATGATTGTGATGGCATACAGACACTGCACATGATGATCATGGTATATACGCACCGCACATGATGGTGATGGAATTCAGACACTGCACATGGTGGCATTGGAATTCATACTCTGCATATAATGGTGATGGAATTCAGACACTGCACATGTTCTTCATGGATTTAGACACTGCTCATGATGGTAATGGAATTCAGACTCTGCACATGATGGTGATGGAATTCAGATTCTGCAAATGATGGTGATGGCACATAGACTGCAGATGATCTTGATGGATTTCAGACACTGCAAATGATGGTGGTGGAATTCAGACACTGCACATGGTGGTAATGGAATTCAGACTCGGCACATGATGGTGATGGATTTCAGACACTGCACATGATAGTGATGGATTTCAGACTCTGAACATGGTTGTCATGGAATATAGACACTGCACTTGATGGTTATGGAATACAGACACAGAACTTGAAGGTGATGGAATTCAGACTCTGCTCATGATTCTGATGGCATACAGACACTGAACATGATGGTGATGGAATTCAGACTCTGCACAGGGTGGTGATGGAATTCAGACTCTGCAAATGATGGTGATGGCATATTGACTCCACATGATAGTGATGGAATTGAGACACTGCAGATGTTGCTGATGGAATTCAGACACTGCACATGGTTGTGATTTAATTGAAACACAGCACATGGTGTTGAAGGAATTCTCACACTGCACATGATGGTGACGAAATACAGACTCTGCACATGACGGTGATGTCATTCAGCCTATGCACATGATTGTGATGGAATTCAGACACAGCACATGACAATGATGGTATTCAGAGAGTGCACATGGTGATGATGGAATTCAGACTCTGCACATGATGGTGAAGGAAGTCAGACTCTGCACATGGTGGTGATTGAATTCAGATTCTGCACATTATGGTGATGGCATATAGACTCTGCAGATGATCATGATGGAATTCAGACACTGCACATGATGGTGATTGAATTCAGACACTGCACACGATGGTGATGGCATTTAAATACTGCACATCATGGTGATGGCATACAGACACTGCACATCATGGTGATGGCATACAGACACTGCACATGATGGTGATGGCATATAGACTCTGCAGATGGTCATGATGGAATTCAGACACTGCACTCGATGGTGATTGAATTCAGACACTGCACATGATGGTGATGGCATTTAAATACAGCACATCATGGTGATGGCATACAGACACTGCACATGATAGTGATGGATTTCAGACTCTGAACATGGTTGTCATGGAATATAGACACTGCACTTGATGGTTATGGAATTCAGACACTGCACTCGATGGTGATTGAATTCAGACACTGCACATGATGGTGATGGAATACAGACTCTGCACATGATGGTGATACAATTCAGACTCAGCACATGATGGTTATGGAATTCCGACTCTGCACATGATTGTGATGGCATACAGACACTGCACGTTATGTTGATGGAATTCAGTCTCTGCACATGATTGTGATGGCATACAGACACTGCACATGATGATCATGGTATATACGCACCGCACATGATGGTGATGGAATTCAGACACTGCACATGGTGGCATTGGAATTCATACTCTGCATATAATGGTGATGGAATTCAGACACTGCACATGTTCTTCATGGATTTAGACACTGCTCATGATGGTAATGGAATTCAGACTCTGCACATGATGGTGATGGAATTCAGATTCTGCAAATGATGGTGATGGCACATAGACTGCAGATGATCTTGATGGATTTCAGACACTGCAAATGATGGTGGTGGAATTCAGACACTGCACATGGTGGTAATGGAATTCAGACACAGCACATGGAGGTGATGGAATTCAGACACAGCACATGACATTGATTGAATACAGAGAGTGCACGTGGTGGTGATGGAATTCAGACTCGGCACATGATGGTGATGGATTTCAGACACTGCACATGATAGTGATGGATTTCAGACTCTGAACATGGTTGTCATGGAATATAGACACTGCACTTGATGGTTATGGAATACAGACACAGAACTTGAAGGTGATGGAATTCAGACTCTGCTCATGATTCTGATGGCATACAGACACTGAACATGATGGTGATGGAATTCAGACTCTGCACAGGGTGGTGATGGAATTCAGACTCTGCAAATGATGGTGATGGCATATTGACTCCACATGATAGTGATGGAATTGAGACACTGCAGATGTTGCTGATGGAATTCAGACACTGCACATGGTTGTGATTTAATTGAAACACAGCACATGGTGTTGAAGGAATTCTCACACTGCACATGATGGTGACGAAATACAGACTCTGCACATGACGGTGATGTCATTCAGCCTATGCACATGATTGTGATGGAATTCAGACACAGCACATGACAATGATGGTATTCAGAGAGTGCACATGGTGATGATGGAATTCAGACTCTGCACATGATGGTGAAGGAAGTCAGACTCTGCACATGGTGGTGATTGAATTCAGATTCTGCACATTATGGTGATGGCATATAGACTCTGCACATGATCATGATGGAATTCAGACACTGCAAATGATGGTGGTGGAATTCATGCAGTGCACATGGTGGTGATTGAATTCAGACACTGCTCATGGTGGTGATGGTGTTCAGACTCTGCACATAATGGTGATGGCATATAGACTCTGCAGATGATCATGATGGAATTCTGACACTGCACACGATGGTGATGGCATTTAAATACGGCACATCATGGTGATGGCATACAGACACTGCACATCATGGTGATGGCATACAGACACTGCACATGATGGTGATGGCATATAGACTCTGCAGATGGTCATGATGGAATTCAGACACTGCACTCGATGGTGATTGAATTCAGACACTGCACATGATGGTGATGGCATTTAAATACAGCACATCATGGTGATGGCATACAGACACTGCACATGATGGTGATGGAATTCAGACACTGCAAATGATGGTGGTGGAATTCAGACACTGCACATGGTGGTGATGGAATTCATAGACAGCACATGATGGTGATGGAATTCAGACACAACACATGACATTGATGGAATACAGAGATTGCATGTGGTGGTGATGGAATTCAGACTCGGCACATGATAGTGATGGATTTCAGACTCTGAACCTAGTGGTGATGGAATTCAGTCTCTGCACATGATAGTGCTGAAATACAGACACTGTGCATGATGATGATGGAATTCAGACACTGCACATGATAGCGAAGGAATTCAGACACAGCACATGATGGTGATGGAATTCAGACACTGCACATGATATGATGGAATTCAGACACTGCACATGATATGATGGATTTCAGATACTGAACTTGGTCGTGATGGCATATAGACACTGCACATGATGGTTATGGTATATACACACCGCACATGATGGTGATGGAATTCAGACTCTGCATATGATGGTGAAGGAGTTCAGACACTGCACATGGTGGCATTGGAATTCAGACTCTGCATATAATGGTGATGGAATTCATACACTGCACTTGTTCATCATGACTTTAGACACTGCACATGATGGTCATGGAATTCTGACACTGCACCTGATGCTGATGGCATTTAGTCTCTGCACATGATGGTGATCAATTCCAGATACAGCACATGATGCTGATGGAATTCAGACACAGCACATGACATTGATGGTATTCAGACAGTGCACATGGTTGTGATGTAATTCAGACTATGCACATGATGGTGATAGAATTCAGATTCTGCAAATGATGGTGATGGCACATAGACTCTGCACATGATCTTGATGGAATTCAGACGCTGCAAATGATGGTGGTGGAATTCAGACTCTGCACATGGTGGTGATGGAATTCAGCACAGCACATGTTAGTGATGGAATTCAGACACAGCACATGACATTGATGGAATAGAGAGACTGAACGTGGTGGTGATGGAATTCAGACTCGGCACATGACGTTGATGGAATACAGACTCTGAACATGGTTGTGATGGAATTCAGACACTACACATGATGGTGATAGAATTCAGACACTGCACATGATGGTGATGGAATACAGACTCTGCACATGATGGTGATACAATTCAGACTCAGCACATGATGGTTATGGAATTCCGACTCTGCACATGATTGTGATGGCATACAGACACTGCACATTATGTTGATGGAATTCAGTCTCTGCACATGATTGTGATGGCATACAGACACTGCACATGATGATCATGGTATATACGCACCGCACATGATGGTGATGGAATTCAGACACTGCACATGGTGGCATTGGAATTCATACTCTGCATATAATGGTGATGGAATTCAGACACTGCACATGTTCTTCATGGATTTAGACACTGCTCATGATGGTAATGGAATTCAGACTCTGCACATGATGGTGATGGAATTCAGATTCTGCAAATGATGGTGATGGCACATAGACTGCAGATGATCTTGATGGATTTCAGACACTGCAAATGATGGTGGTGGAATTCAGACACTGCACATGGTGGTAATGGAATTCAGACACAGCACATGGAGGTGATGGAATTCAGACACAGCACATGACATTGATTGAATACAGAGAGTGCACGTGGTGGTGATGGAATTCAGACTCGGCACATGATGGTGATGGATTTCAGACACTGCACATGATAGTGATGGATTTCAGACTCTGAACATGGTTGTCATGGAATATAGACACTGCACATGATGGTTATGGAATACAGACACAGAACTTGAAGGTGATGGAATTCAGACTCTGCTCATGATTCTGATGGCATACAGACACTGAACATGATGGTGATGGAATTCAGACTCTGCACAGGGTGGTGATGGAATTCAGACTCTGCAAATGATGGTGATGGCATATTGACTCCACATGATAGTGATGGAATTGAGACACTGCAGATGTTGCTGATGGAATTCAGACACTGCACATGGATGTGATTTAATTGAAACACAGCACATGGTGTTGAAGGAATTCTCACACTGCACATGATGGTGACGAAATACAGACTCTGCACATGACGGTGATGTCATTCAGCCTATGCACATGATTGTGATGGAATTCAGACACAGCACATGACAATGATGGTATTCAGAGAGTGCACATGGTGATGATGGAATTCAGACTCTGCACATGATGGTGAAGGAAGTCAGACTCTGCACATGGTGGTGATTGAATTCAGATTCTGCACATTATGGTGATGGCATATAGACTCTGCACATGATCATGATGGAATTCAGACACTGCAAATGATGGTGGTGGAATTCATGCAGTGCACATGGTGGTGATTGAATTCAGACACTGCTCATGGTGGTGATGGTGTTCAGACTCTGCACATAATGGTGATGGCATATAGACTCTGCAGATGATCATGATGGAATTCAGACACTGCACATGATGGTGATTGAATTCAGACACTGCACACGATGGTGATGGCATTTAAATACTGCACATCATGGTGATGGCATACAGACACTGCACATCATGGTGATGGCATACAGACACTGCACATGATGGTGATGGCATATAGACTCTGCAGATGGTCATGATGGAATTCAGACACTGCACTCGATGGTGATTGAATTCAGACACTGCACATGATGGTGATGGCATTTAAATACAGCACATCATGGTGATGGCATACAGACACTGCACATGATGGTGATGGAATTCAGACACTGCAAATGATGGTGGTGGAATTCAGACACTGCACATGGTGGTGATGGAATTCATAGACAGCACATGATGGTGATGGAATTCAGACACAACACATGACATTGATGGAATACAGAGATTGCATGTGGTGGTGATGGAATTCAGACTCGGCACATGATAGTGATGGATTTCCGACTCTGAACCTAGTGGTGATGGAATTCAGTCTCTGCACATGATAGTGCTGAAATACAGACACTGTATATGATGGTGATGGAATTCAGACACAGCACATGACATTGATGGAATACAGAGAGTGCATGTGTTGGTGATAGAATTCAGACACTGTGCATGATGATGATGGAATTCAGACACTGCACATGATAGCGAAGGAATTCAGACACAGCACATGATGGTGATGGAATTCAGACACTGCACATGATATGATGGAATTCAGACACTGCACATGATATGATGGATTTCAGATTCTGAACTTGGTCGTGATGGCATACAGACACTGCACATGATGGTTATGGTATATACACACCGCACATGATGGTGATGGAATTCAGACTCTGCATATGATGGTGAAGGAGTTCAGACACTGCACATGGTGGCATTGGAATTCAGACTCAGCATATAATGGTGATGGAATTCATACACTGCACTTGTTCATCATGACTTTAGACACTGCACATGATGGTCTTGGAATTCTGACACTGCACCTGATGCTGATGGCATTTAGTCTCTGCACATGATGGTGATCAATTCCAGATACAGCACATGATGCTGATGGAATTCAGACACAGCACATGACATTGATGGTATTCAGACAGTGCACATGGTTGTGATGTAATTCAGACTATGCACATGATGGTGATAGAATTCAGATTCTGCAAATGATGGTGATGGCACATAGACTCTGCACATGATCTTGATGGAATTCAGACGCTGCAAATGATGGTGGTGGAATTCAGACTCTGCACATGGTGGTGATGGAATTCAGCACAGCACATGTTAGTGATGGAATTCAGACACAGCACATGACATTGATGGAATAGAGAGAGTGAACGTGGTGGTGATGGAATTCAGACTCGGCACATGACGTTGATGGAATACAGACTCTGAACATGGTTGTGATGGAATTCAGACACTACACATGATGGTGATAGAATTCAGACACTGCACATGATGGTGATGGTGTTCAGACTCTGCACATAATGGTGATGGCATATAGACTCTGCAGATGATCATGATGGAATTCAGACACTGCACACGATGGTGATTGAATTCCGACACTGCACACGATGGTGATGGCATTTAAATACTGCACATCATGGTGATGGCATACAGACACTGCACATGATGGTGATGGCATATAGACTCTGCAGATGGTCATGATGGAATTCAGACACTGCACTCGATGGTGATTGAATTCAGACACTGCACATGATGGTGAAGGCATTTAAATGCAGCACATCATGGTGATGGCATACAGACACTGCACATGATGGTGATGGAATTCAGACACTGCAAATGATGGTGGTGGAATTCAGACACTGCACATGGTGGTGATGGAATTCATAGACAGCACATGATGGTGATGGAATTCAGACACAACACATGACATTGATGGAATACAGAGATTGCATGTGGTGGTGATGGAATTCAGACTCGGCACATGATAGTGATGGATTTCAGACTCTGAACCTAGTGGTGATGGAATTCAGTCTCTGCACATGATAGTGCTGAAATACAGACACTGTATATGATGGTGATGGAATTCAGACACAGCACATGACATTGATGGAATACAGAGAGTGCATGTGTTGGTGATAGAATTCAGACACTGTGCATGATGATGATGGTATTCAGACACTGCACATGATAGCGAAGGAATTCAGACACAGCACATGATGGTGATGGAATTCAGACACTGCACATGATATGATGGAATTCAGACACTGCACATGATATGATGGATTTCAGATTCTGAACTTGGTCGTGATGGCATACAGACACTGCACATGATGGTTATGGTATATATACACACCGCACATGATGGTGATGGAATTCAGACTCTGCATATGATGGTGAAGGAGTTCAGACACTGCACATGGTGGCATTGGAATTCAGACTCTGCATATAATGGTGATGGAATTCATACACTGCACTTGTTCATCATGACTTTAGACACTGCACATGATGGTCATGGAATTCTGACACTGCACCTGATGCTGATGGCATTTAGTCTCTGCACATGATGGTGATCAATTCCAGATACAGCACATGATGCTGATGGAATTCAGACACAGCACATGACATTGATGGTATTCAGACAGTGCACATGGTTGTGATGTAATTCAGACTATGCACATGATGGTGATAGAATTCAGATTCTGCAAATGATGGTGATGGCACATAGACTCTGCACATGATCTTGATGGAATTCAGACGCTGCAAATGATGGTGGTGGAATTCAGACTCTGCACATGGTGGTGATGGAATTCAGCACAGCACATGTTAGTGATGGAATTCAGACACAGCACATGACATTGATGGAATAGAGAGAGTGAACGTGGTGGTGATGGAATTCAGACTCGGCACATGACGTTGATGGAATACAGACTCTGAACATGGTTGTGATGGAATTCAGACACTACACATGATGGTGATAGAATTCAGACACTGCACATGATGGTGATGGAATACAGACTCTGCACATGATGGTGATACAATTCAGACTCAGCACATGATGGTTATGGAATTCCGACTCTGCACATGATTGTGATGGCATACAGACACTGCACATTATGTTGATGGAATTCAGTCTCTGCACATGATTGTGATGGCATACAGACACTGCACATGATGATCATGGTATATACGCACCGCACATGATGGTGATGGAATTCAGACACTGCACATGGTGGCATTGGAATTCATACTCTGCATATAATGATGATGGAATTCAGACACTGCACATGTTCTTCATGGATTTAGACACTGCTCATGATGGTGATGGAATTCAGACACTGCACCTGATGGTGGTGGAATTCATGCACTGCACATGGTGGTGATGGAATTCAGACACTGCTCATGGTGGTGATGGTGTTCAGACTCTGCACATAATGGTGATGGCATATAGACTCTGCAGATGATCATGATGGAATTCAGACACTGCACACGATGGTGATTGAATTCAGACACTGCACACGATAGTGATGGAATTCAGATACATTTCATGGTGGTGATGGAATATAGCGACTGCACATGATGGTTAAGGAATTCAGACACAGCACATGGTGGTGATGGAATTCAGACACAGCAAATGATGGTGGTGGAATTCAGACACTGCACATGGTGGTGATGGAATTCAGACACTGCAAATGATGGTGGTGGAATTCAGACACTTCACATGGTGGTGATGGAATTCAGAGACAGCACATGATGGTGATGGAATTCAGACACAACACATGACATTGATGGAATACAGAGATTGCATGTGGTGGTGATGGAATTCAGACTCGGCACATGATAGTGATGGATTTCAGACTCTGAACATAGTGGTGATGGAATTCAGTCTCTGCACATGATATGATGGAATTCAGACACTGCACATGATATGATGGATTTCAGATTCTGAACTTGGTCGTGATGGCATACAGACACTGCACATGATGGTTATGGTATATACACACCGCACATGATGGTGATGGAATTCAGACTCTGCATATGATGGTGAAGGAGTTCAGACACTGCACATGGTGGCATTGGAATTCAGACTCTGCATATAATGGTGATGGAATTCATACACTGCACATGTTCATCATGACTTTAGACACAGCACATGATGGTCATGGAATTCTGACACTGCACCTGATGCTGATGGCATTTAGTCTCTGCACATGATGGTGATCGATTTCAGATACAGCACATGATGCTGATGGAATTCAGACACAGCACATGATGGTGATAGAATTCAGATTCTGCAAATGATGGTGATGGCACATAGACTCTGCACATGATCTTGATGGAATTCAGACGCTGCAAATGATGGTGGTGGAATTCAGACTCTGCACATGGTGGTGATGGAATTCAGCACAGCACATGGTAGTGATGGAATTCAGACACAGCACATGACATTGATGGAATACAGAGAGTGAACGTGGTGGTGATGGAATTCAGACTCGGCACATGACGTTGATGGAATACAGACTCTGAACATGGTGGTGATGGATTTCAGACTCTGAACATGGTTGTGATGGAATTCAGACACTGCACATGATGGTGATAGAATTCAGACACTGCACATGATGGTGATCGAATTCAAACACGGCACATCATGGTGATGGAATTCAGACTCTGCACATGATGGTGCCGAAATACAGACACTGCACATGATGGTGATGGAATACAGACACTGCACACGATGCTGACTGAATTAGACACTGAACATGATAGTGATGGATTTCAGACTCTGAACTTGGTGGTGATGGAATTCAGACACTGCGCCTGATGGTGATAGAATTCAGACACTGCACATGATGGTGATGGAATTCAGACACTGCACATGATATGATGGATTTCAGGCTCTGAACTTGGTGGTGATGGAATTCAGACACTGCACATGAAGGTGATGGAATTCAGACACTGCAAATGATGGTGGTGGAATTCAGACACTTCACATGGTGGTGATGGAATTCAGACTCTGCACATGACATTGATGGAATACAGAGATTGCATGTGGTGGTGATGGAATTCAGACTCGGCACATGATAGTGATGGATTTCAGACTCTGAACATAGTGGTGATGGAATTCAGTCTCTGCACATGATATGATGGAATTCAGACACTGCACATGATATGATGGATTTCAGATTCTGAACTTGGTCGTGATGGCATACAGACACTGCACATGATGGTTATGGTATATACACACCGCACATGATGGTGATGGAATTCAGACTCTGCATATGATGGTGAAGGAGTTCAGACACTGCACATGGTGGCATTGGAATTCAGACTCTGCATATAATGGTGATGGAATTCATACACTGCACATGTTCATCATGACTTTAGACACTGCACATGATGGTCATGGAATTCTGACACTGCACCTGATGCTGATGGCATTTAGTCTCTGCACATGATGGTGATCGATTTCAGATACAGCACATGATGCTGATGGAATTCAGACACAGCACATGATGGTGATAGAATTCAGATTCTGCAAATGATGGTGATGGCACATAGACTCTGCACATGATCTTGATGGAATTCAGACGCTGCAAATGATGGTGGTGGAATTCAGACTCTGCACATGGTGGTGATGGAATTCAGCACAGCACATGGTAGTGATGGAATTCAGACACAGCACATGACATTGATGGAATACAGAGAGTGAACGTGGTGGTGATGGAATTCAGACTCGGCACATGACGTTGATGGAATACAGACTCTGAACATGGTGGTGATGGATTTCAGACTCTGAACATGGTTGTGATGGAATTCAGACACTGCACATGATGGTGATAGAATTCAGACACTGCACATGATGGTGATCGAATTCAAACACGGCACATCATGGTGATGGAATTCAGACTCTGCACATGATGGTGCCGAAATACAGACACTGCACATGATGGTGATGGAATACAGACACTGCACACGATGCTGACTGAATTAGACACTGAACATGATAGTGATGGATTTCAGACTCTGAACTTGGTGGTGATGGAATTCAGACACTGCGCCTGATGGTGATAGAATTCAGACACTGCACATGATGGTGATGGAATTCAGACACTGCACATGATATGATGGATTTCAGGCTCTGAACTTGGTGGTGATGGAATTCAGACACTGGACATGAAGGTGATGGAATTCAGACACTGCAAATGATGGTGGTGGAATTCAGACACTTCACATGGTGGTGATGGAATTCAGACTCTGCACATGGTAGTGATGGAATTCAGCACAGCACATGTTAGTGATGGAATTCAGACACAGCACATGACATTGATGGAATAGAGAGAGTGAACGTGGTGGTGATGGAATTCAGACTCTGAACATGGTTGTGATGGAATTCAGACACTGCACATGATGGTGATACAATTCAGACTCAGCACATGATGGTTATGGAATTCCTACTCTGCACATGATTGTGATGGCATACAGACACTGCACATTATGTTGATGGAATTCAGTCTCTGCACATGATTGTGATGGCATACAGACACTGCACATGATGGTCATGGTATATACGCACCGCACATGATGGTGATGGAATTCAGACGCTGCACATGGTGGCATTGGAATTCATACTCTGCATATAATGGTGATGGAATTCAGACACTGCACATGTTCTTCATGGATTTAGACACTGCTCATGATGGTGATGGAATTCAGACACTGCACCTGATGGTGATGGCATTTAGTCTCTACACATGATGGGGATGGATTTCAGATACAGCACATGATGCTGATGGAATTCAGACACAGCACATGACATTGATGGAATTCAGACAGTGCACATGGTTGTGATGTAATTCAGACCATGCACATGATGGTGATAGAATTCAGACTCTGCACTTGGTGAGGAGTGAATTCAAACTCTGCACATGATGGTAATGGAATTCTGACTCTGCACATGATGGTGATGGAATTCAGATTCTGCAAATGATGGTGATGGCACATAGACTCTGCAGATGATCTTGATGGATTTCAGACACTGCAAATGATGGTGGTGGAATTCAGACACTGCACATGGTGGTAATGGAATTCAGACACAGCACATGGTGGCGATGGAATTCAGACACAGCACATGACATTGATTGAATACAGAGAGTGCACGTGGTGGTGATGGAATTCAGACTCGGCACATGATGGTGATGGATTTCAGACACTGCACATGATAGTGATGGATTTCAGACTCTGAACATGGTTGTCATGGAATATAGACACTGCACATGATGGTTATGGAATACAGACACAGAACTTGAAGGTGATGGAATTCAGACTCTGCACATGATTGTGATAGCATACAGACACTGAACATGATGGTGATGGAATTCAGACTCTGCACATAATGGTGATGGCATATAGACTCTGCAGATGATCATGATGGAATTCAGACACTGCACACGATGGTGATTGAATTCAGACACTGCACACGATGGTGATGGCATTTAAATACTGCACATCATAGTGATGGCATACAGACACTGCACATGATGGTGATGGCATAAAGACTCTGCAGATGGTCATGATGGAATTCAGACACTGCACTCGATGGTGATTGAATTCAGACACTGCACATGATGGTGATGGCATTTAAATACAGCACATCATGGTGATGGCATACAGACACTGCACATGATGGTGATGGAATTCAGACACTGCAAATGATGGTGGTGGAATTCAGACACTGCACATGGTGGTGATGGAATTCATAGACAGCACATGATGGTGATGGAATTCAGACACAACACATGACATTGATGGAATACAGAGATTGCATGTGGTGGTGATGGAATTCAGACTCGGCACATGATAGTGATGGATTTCAGACTCTGAACCTAGTGGTGATGGAATTCAGTCTCTGCACATGATAGTGCTGAAATACAGACACTGTATATGATGGTGATGGAATTCAGACACAGCACATGACATTGATGGAATACAGAGAGTGCATGTGTTGGTGATAGAATTCAGACACTGTGCATGATGATGATGGAATTCAGACACTGCACATGATAGCGAAGGAATTCAGACACAGCACATGATGGTGATGGAATTCAGACACTGCACATGATATGATGGAATTCAGACACTGCACATGATATGATGGATTTCAGATTCTGAACTTGGTCGTGATGGCATACAGACACTGCACATGATGGTTATGGTATATACACACCGCACATGATGGTGATGGAATTCAGACTCTGCATATGATGGTGAAGGAGTTCAGACACTGCACATGGTGGCATTGGAATTCAGACTCTGCATATAATGGTGATGGAATTCATACACTGCACTTGTTCATCATGACTTTAGACACTGCACATGATGGTCATGGAATTCTGACACTGCACCTGATGCTGATGGCATTTAGTCTCTGCACATGATGGTGATCAATTCCAGATACAGCACATGATGCTGATGGAATTCAGACACAGCACATGACATTGATGGTATTCAGACAGTGCACATGGTTGTGATGTAATTCAGACTATGCACATGATGGTGATAGAATTCAGATTCTGCAAATGATGGTGATGGCACATAGACTCTGCACATGATCTTGATGGAATTCAGACGCTGCAAATGATGGTGGTGGAATTCAGACTCTGCACATGGTGGTGATGGAATTCAGCACAGCACATGTTAGTGATGGAATTCAGACACAGCACATGACATTGATGGAATAGAGAGAGTGAACGTGGTGGTGATGGAATTCAGACTCGGCACATGACGTTGATGGAATACAGACTCTGAACATGGTTGTGATGGAATTCAGACACTACACATGATGGTGATAGAATTCAGACACTGCACATGATGGTGATGGAATACAGACTCTGCACATGATGGTGATACAATTCAGACTCAGCACATGATTGTGATGGCATACAGACACTGCACATTATGTTGATGGAATTCAGTCTCTGCACATGATTGTGATGGCATACAGACACTGCACATGATGATCATGGTATATACGCACCGCACATGATGGTGATGGAATTCAGACACTGCACATGGTGGCATTGGAATTCATACTCTGCATATAATGGTGATGGAATTCAGACACTGCAGATGTTCTTCATGGATTTAGACACTGCTCATGATGGTGATGGAATTCAGACACTGCACCTGATGGTGGTGGAATTCATGCACTGCACATGGTGGTGATGGAATTCAGACACTGCTCATGGTGGTGATGGTGTTCAGACTCTGCACATAATGGTGATGGCATATAGACTCTGCAGATGATCATGATGGAATTCAGACACTGCACACGATGGTGATTGAATTCAGACACTGCACACGATAGTGATGGAATTCAGATACATTTCATGGTGGTGATGGAATATAGCGACTGCACATGATGGTTAAGGAATTCAGACACAGCACATGGTGGTGATGGAATTCAGACACAGCAAATGATGGTGGAGGAATTCAGACACTGCACATGGTGGTGATGGAATTCAGACACTGCAAATGATGGTGGTGGAATTCAGACACTGCACATGGTGGTGATGGAATTCAGAGACAGCACATGATGGTGATGGAATTCAGACACAACACATGACATTGATGGAATACAGAGATTGCATGTGGTGGTGATGGAATTCAGACTCGGCACATGATAGTGATGGATTTCAGACTCTGAACATAGTGGTGATGGAATTCAGTCTCTGCACATGATATGATGGAATTCAGACACTGCACATGATATGATGGATTTCAGATTCTGAACTTGGTCGTGATGGCATACAGACACTGCACATGATGGTTATGGTATATACACACCGCACATGATGGTGATGGAATTCAGACTCTGCATATGATGGTGAAGGAGTTCAGACACTGCACATGGTGGCATTGGAATTCAGACTCTGCATATAATGGTGATGGAATTCATACACTGCACATGTTCATCATGACTTTAGACACTGCACATGATGGTCATGGAATTCTGACACTGCACCTGATGCTGATGGCATTTAGTCTCTGCACATGATGGTGATCGATTTCAGATACAGCACATGATGCTGATGGAATTCAGACACAGCACATGATGGTGATAGAATTCAGATTCTGCAAATGATGGTGATGGCACATAGACTCTGCACATGATCTTGATGGAATTCAGACGCTGCAAATGATGGTGGTGGAATTCAGACTCTGCACATGGTGGTGATGGAATTCAGCACAGCACATGGTAGTGATGGAATTCAGACACAGCACATGACATTGATGGAATACAGAGAGTGAACGTGGTGGTGATGGAATTCAGACTCGGCACATGACGTTGATGGAATACAGACTCTGAACATGGTGGTGATGGATTTCAGACACTGCACATGATGGTGATAGAATTCAGACACTGCACATGATGGTGATCGAATTCAAACACGGCACATCATGGTGATGGAATTCAGACTCTGCACATGATGGTGCCGAAATACAGACACTGCACATGATGGTGATGGAATACAGACACTGCACACGATGCTGACTGAATTAGACACTGAACATGATAGTGATGGATTTCAGACTCTGAACTTGGTGGTGATGGAATTCAGACACTGCGCCTGATGGTGATAGAATTCAGACACTGCACATGATGGTGATGGAATTCAGACACTGCACATGATATGATGGATTTCAGGCTCTGAACTTGGTGGTGATGGAATTCAGACACTGCACATGAAGGTGATGGAATTCAGACACTGCAAATGATGGTGGTGGAATTCAGACACTTCACATGGTGGTGATGGAATTCAGACTCTGCACATGGTAGTGATGGAATTCAGCACAGCACATGTTAGTGATGGAATTCAGACACAGCACATGACATTGATGGAATAGAGAGAGTGAACGTGGTGGTGATGGAATTCAGACTCTGAACATGGTTGTGATGGAATTCAGACACTGCACATGATGGTGATACAATTCAGACTCAGCACATGATGGTTATGGAATTCCTACTCTGCACATGATTGTGATGGCATACAGACACTGCACATTATGTTGATGGAATTCAGTCTCTGCACATGATTGTGATGGCATACAGACACTGCACATGATGGTCATGGTATATACGCACCGCACATGATGGTGATGGAATTCAGACGCTGCACATGGTGGCATTGGAATTCATACTCTGCATATAATGGTGATGGAATTCAGACACTGCACATGTTCTTCATGGATTTAGACACTGCTCATGATGGTGATGGAATTCAGACACTGCACCTGATGGTGATGGCATTTAGTCTCTACACATGATGGGGATGGATTTCAGATACAGCACATGATGCTGATGGAATTCAGACACAGCACATGACATTGATGGAATTCAGACAGTGCACATGGTTGTGATGTAATTCAGACCATGCACATGATGGTGATAGAATTCAGACTCTGCACTTGGTGAGGAGTGAATTCAAACTCTGCACATGATGGTAATGGAATTCTGACTCTGCACATGATGGTGATGGAATTCAGACTCTGCATATGATGGTGAAGGAGTTCAGACACTGCACATGGTGGCATTGGAATTCAGACTCTGCATATAATGGTGATGGAATTCATACACTGCACTTGTTCATCATGACTTTAGACACTGCACATGATGGTCATGGAATTCTGACACTGCACCTGATGCTGATGGCATTTAGTCTCTGCACATGATGGTGATCGATTTCAGATACAGCACATGATGCTGATGGAATTCAGACACAGCACATGATGGTGATAGAATTCAGATTCTGCAAATGATGGTGATGGCACATAGACTCTGCACATGATCTTGATGGAATTCAGACGCTGCAAATGATGGTGGTGGAATTCAGACTCTGCACATGGTGGTGATGGAATTCAGCACAGCACATGGTAGTGATGGAATTCAGACACAGCACATGACATTGATGGAATACAGAGAGTGAACGTGGTGGTGATGGAATTCAGACTCGGCACATGACGTTGATGGAATACAGACTCTGAACATGGTGGTGATGGATTTCAGACTCTGAACATGGTTGTGATGGAATTCAGACACTGCACATGATGGTGATAGAATTCAGACACTGCACATGATGGTGATCGAATTCAAACACGGCACATCATGGTGATGGAATTCAGACTCTGCACATGATGGTGCCGAAATACAGACACTGCACATGATGGTGATGGAATACAGACACTGCACACGATGCTGACTGAATTAGACACTGAACATGATAGTGATGGATTTCAGACTCTGAACTTGGTGGTGATGGAATTCAGACACTGCACCTGATGGTGATAGAATTCAGACACTGCACATGATGGTGATGGAATTCAGACACTGCACATGATGGTGATGGAATTCAGACACTGCCCATGATATGATGGATTTCAGGCTCTGAACTTGGTGGTGATAGAATTCAGACACTGCACATGATGGTGATGGAATTCAGACACTGCACATGATATGATGGATTTCAGGCTCTGAACTTGGTGGTGATGGAATTCAGACACTGCACATGAAGGTGATGGAATTCAGACACTGCAAATGATGGTGGTGGAATTCAGACACTTCACATGGTGGTGATGGAATTCAGACTCTGCACATGGTTGTGATGGAATTCAGCACAGCACATGTTAGTGATGGAATTCAGACACAGCACATGACATTGATGGAATAGAGAGAGTGAACGTGGTGGTGATGGAATTCAGACTCTGAACCTAGTGGTGATGGAATTCAGTCTCTGCACATGATAGTGCTGAAATACAGACACTGTGCATGATGATGATGGAATTCAGACACTGCACATGATAGCGAAGGAATTCAGACACAGCACATGATGGTGATGGAATTCAGACACTGCACATGATATGATGGAATTCAGACACTGCACATGATATGATGGATTTCAGATTCTGAACTTGGTCGTGATGGCATACAGACACTGCACATGATGGTTATGGTATATACACACCGCACATGATGGTGATGGAATTCAGACGCTGCATATGATGGTGAAGGAGTTCAGACACTGCACATGGTGGCATTGGAATTCAGACTCTGCATATAATGGTGATGGAATTCATACACTGCACTTGTTCATCATGACTTTAGACACTGCACATGATGGTCATGGAATTCTGACACTGCACCTGATGCTGATGGCATTTAGTCTCTGCACATGATGGTGATCAATTCCAGATACAGCACATGATGCTGATGGAATTCAGACACAGCACATGACATTGATGGTATTCAGACAGTGCACATGGTTGTGATGTAATTCAGACTATGCACATGATGGTGATAGAATTCAGATTCTGCAAATGATGGTGATGGCACATAGACTCTGCACATGATCTTGATGGAATTCAGACGCTGCAAATGGTGGTGATGGAATTCAGCACAGCACATGTTAGTGATGGAATTCAGACACAGCACATGACATTGATGGAATAGAGAGAGTGAACGTGGTGGTGATGGAATTCAGACTCGGCACATGACGTTGATGGAATACAGACTCTGAACATGGTTGTGATGGAATTCAGACACTACACGATGGTGATAGAATTCAGACACTGCACATGATGGTGATGGAATACAGACTCTGCACATGATGGTGATACAATTCAGACTCAGCACATGATGGTTATGGAATTCCGACTCTGCACATGATTGTGATGGCATACAGACACTGCACATTATGTTGATGGAATTCAGTCTCTGCACATGATTGTGATGGCATACAGACACTGCACATGATGATCATGGTATATACGCACCGCACATGATGGTGATGGAATTCAGACACTGCACATGGTGGCATTGGAATTCATACTCTGCATATAATGGTGATGGAATTCAGACACTGCAGATGTTCTTCATGGATTTAGACACTGCTCATGATGGTGATGGAATTCAGACACTGCACCTGATGGTGGTGGAATTCATGCACTGCACATGGTGGTGATGGAATTCAGACACTGCTCATGGTGGTGATGGTGTTCAGACTCTGCACATAATGGTGATGGCATATAGACTCTGCAGATGATCATGATGGAATTCAGACACTGCACACGATGGTGATTGAATTCAGACACTGCACACGATAGTGATGGAATTCAGATACATTTCATGGTGGTGATGGAATATAGCGACTGCACATGATGGTTAAGGAATTCAGACACAGCACATGGTGGTGATGGAATTCAGACACAGCAAATGATGGTGGTGGAATTCAGACACTGCACATGGTGGTGATGGAATTCAGACACTGCAAATGATGGTGGTGGAATTCAGACACTGCACATGGTGGTGATGGAATTCAGAGACAGCACATGATGGTGATGGAATTCAGACACAACACATGACATTGATGGAATACAGAGATTGCATGTGGTGGTGATGGAATTCAGACTCGGCACATGATAGTGATGGATTTCAGACTCTGAACATAGTGGTGATGGAATTCAGTCTCTGCACAAGATATGATGGAATTCAGACACTGCACATGATATGATGGATTTCAGATTCTGAACTTGGTCGTGATGGCATACAGACACTGCACATGATGGTTATGGTATATACACACCGCACATGATGGTGATGGAATTCAGACTCTGCATATGATGGTGAAGGAGTTCAGACACTGCACATGGTGGCATTGGAATTCAGACTCTGCATATAATGGTGATGGAATTCATACACTGCACATGCTCATCATGACTTTAGACACTGCACATGATGGTCATGGAATTCTGACACTGCACCTAATGCTGATGGCATTTAGTCTCTGCACATGATGGTGATCGATTTCAGATACAGCACATGATGCTGATGGAATTCAGACACAGCACATGATGGTGATAGAATTCAGATTCTGCAAATGATGGTGATGGCACATAGACTCTGCACATGATCTTGATGGAATTCAGACGCTGCAAATGATGGTGGTGGAATTCAGACTCTGCACATGGTGGTGATGGAATTCAGCACAGCACATGGTAGTGATGGAATTCAGACACAGCACATGGTAGTGATGGAATTCAGCACAGTACATGGTAGTGATGGAATTCAGACACAGCACATGACATTGATGGAATACAGAGAGTGAACGTGGTGGTGATGGAATTCAGACTCGGCACATGACGTTGATGGAATACAGACTCTGAACATGGTGGTGATAGATTTCAGACTCTGAACATGGTTGTGATGGAATTCAGACACTGCACATGATGGTGATAGAATTCAGACACTGCACATGATGGTGATCGAATTCAAACACGGCACATCATGGTGATGGAATTCAGACTCTGCACATGATGGTGCCGAAATACAGACACTGCACATGATGGTGATGGAATTCAGACTCTGCATATGATGGTGAAGGAGTTCAGACACTGCACATGGTGGCATTGGAATTCAGACTCTGCATATAATAGTGATGGAATTCATACACTGCACATGTTCATCATGACTTTAGACACTGCACATGATGGTCATGGAATTCTGACACTGCACCTGATGCTGATGGCATTTAGTCTCTGCACATGATGGTGATCGATTTCAGATACAGCACATGATGCTGATGGAATTCAGACACAGCACATGATGGTGATAGAATTCAGATTCTGCAAATGATGGTGATGGCACATAGACTCTGCTCATGATCTTGATGGAATTCAGACGCTGCAAATGATGGTGGTGGAATTCAGACACTGCACATGATGGTGATGGAATTCAGACACTGCACATGATATGATGGATTTCAGGCTCTGAACTTGGTGGTGATGGAATTCAGACACTGCACATGAAGGTGATGGAATTCAGACACTGCACATGATGGTGATGGAATTCAGACACTGCACATGATATGATGGATTTCAGGCTCTGAACTTGGTGGTGATGGAATTCAGACACTGCACATGAAGGTGATGGAATTCAGACACTGCAAATGATGGTGGTGGAATTCAGACACTTCACATGGTGGTGATGGAATTCAGACTCTGCACATGGTAGTGATGGAATTCAGCACAGCACATGTTAGTGATGGAATTCAGACACAGCACATGACATTGATGGAATAGAGAGAGTGAACGTGGTGGTGATGGAATTCAGACTCTGAACATGGTTGTGATGGAATTCAGACACTGCACATGATGGTGATACAATTCAGACTCAGCACATGATGGTTATGGAATTCCTACTCTGCACATGATTGTGATGGCATACAGACACTGCACATTATGTTGATGGAATTCAGTCTCTGCACATGATTGTGATGGCATACAGACACTGCACATGATGGTCATGGTATATACGCACCGCACATGATGGTGATGGAATTCAGACGCTGCACATGGTGGCATTGGAATTCATACTCTGCATATAATGGTGATGGAATTCAGACACTGCACATGTTCTTCATGGATTTAGACACTGCTCATGATGGTGATGGAATTCAGACACTGCACCTGATGGTGATGGCATTTAGTCTCTACACATGATGGGGATGGATTTCAGATACAGCACATGATGCTGATGGAATTCAGACACAGCACATGACATTGATGGAATTCAGACAGTGCACATGGTTGTGATGTAATTCAGACCATGCACATGATGGTGATAGAATTCAGACTCTGCACTTGGTGAGGAGTGAATTCAAACTCTGCACATGATGGTAATGGAATTCTGACTCTGCACATGATGGTGATGGAATTCAGACTCTGCATATGATGG
This sequence comes from Hemitrygon akajei, assembly GCF_048418815.1. Lineage (NCBI taxonomy): Eukaryota > Metazoa > Chordata > Chondrichthyes > Myliobatiformes > Dasyatidae > Hemitrygon > Hemitrygon akajei. The sequence continues at coordinate 120,243,334 of NC_133133.1, forward strand.
TGAAGGAGTTCAGACACTGCACATGGTGGCATTGGAATTCAGACTCTGCATATAATGGTGATGGAATTCATACACTGCACTTGTTCATCATGACTTTAGACACTGCACATGATGGTCATGGAATTCTGACACTGCACCTGATGCTGATGGCATTTAGTCTCTGCACATGATGGTGATCGATTTCAGATACAGCACATGATGCTGATGGAATTCAGACACAGCACATGATGGTGATAGAATTCAGATTCTGCAAATGATGGTGATGGCACATAGACTCTGCACATGATCTTGATGGAATTCAGACGCTGCAAATGATGGTGGTGGAATTCAGACTCTGCACATGGTGGTGATGGAATTCAGCACAGCACATGGTAGTGATGGAATTCAGACACAGCACATGACATTGATGGAATACAGAGAGTGAACGTGGTGGTGATGGAATTCAGACTCGGCACATGACGTTGATGGAATACAGACTCTGAACATGGTGGTGATGGATTTCAGACTCTGAACATGGTTGTGATGGAATTCAGACACTGCACATGATGGTGATAGAATTCAGACACTGCACATGATGGTGATCGAATTCAAACACGGCACATCATGGTGATGGAATTCAGACTCTGCACATGATGGTGCCGAAATACAGACACTGCACATGATGGTGATGGAATACAGACACTGCACACGATGCTGACTGAATTAGACACTGAACATGATAGTGATGGATTTCAGACTCTGAACTTGGTGGTGATGGAATTCAGACACTGCGCCTGATGGTGATAGAATTCAGACACTGCACATGATGGTGATGGAATTCAGACACTGCACATGATATGATGGATTTCAGGCTCTGAACTTGGTGGTGATGGAATTCAGACACTGCACATGAAGGTGATGGAATTCAGACACTGCAAATGATGGTGGTGGAATTCAGACACTTCACATGGTGGTGATGGAATTCAGACTCTGCACATGGTAGTGATGGAATTCAGCACAGCACATGTAAGTGATGGAATTCAGACACAGCACATGACATTGATGGAATAGAGAGAGTGAACGTGGTGGTGATGGAATTCAGACTCTGAACATGGTTGTGATGGAATTCAGACACTGCACATGATGGTGATACAATTCAGACTCAGCACATGATGGTTATGGAATTCCTACTCTGCACATGATTGTGATGGCATACAGACACTGCACATTATGTTGATGGAATTCAGTCTCTGCACATGATTGTGATGGCATACAGACACTGCACATGATGGTCATGGTATATACGCACCGCACATGATGGTGATGGAATTCAGACGCTGCACATGGTGGCATTGGAATTCATACTCTGCATATAATGGTGATGGAATTCAGACACTGCACATGTTCTTCATGGATTTAGACACTGCTCATGATGGTGATGGAATTCAGACACTGCACCTGATGGTGATGGCATTTAGTCTCTACACATGATGGGGATGGATTTCAGATACAGCACATGATGCTGATGGAATTCAGACACAGCACATGACATTGATGGAATTCAGACAGTGCACATGGTTGTGATGTAATTCAGACCATGCACATGATGGTGATAGAATTCAGACTCTGCACTTGGTGAGGAGTGAATTCAAACTCTGCACATGATGGTAATGGAATTCTGACTCTGCACATGATGGTGATGCAATTCAGACTCTGCATATGATGGTGAAGGAGTTCAGACACTGCACATGGTGGCATTGGAATTCAGACTCTGCATATAATGGTGATGGAATTCATACACTGCACATGTTCATCATGACTTTAGACACTGCACATGATGGTCATGGAATTCTGACACTGCACCTGATGCTGATGGCATTTAGTCTCTGCACATGATGGTGATCGATTTCAGATACAGCACATGATGCTGATGGAATTCAGACACAGCACATGATGGTGATAGAATTCAGATTCTGCAAATGATGGTGATGGCACATAGACTCTGCACATGATCTTGATGGAATTCAGACGCTGCAAATGATGGTGGTGGAATTCAGACTCTGCACATGGTGGTGATGGAATTCAGCACAGCACATGGTAGTGATGGAATTCAGACACAGCACATGACATTGATGGAATACAGAGAGTGAACGTGGTGGTGATGGAATTCAGACTCGGCACATGACGTTGATGGAATACAGACTCTGAACATGGTGGTGATGGATTTCAGACTCTGAACATGGTTGTGATGGAATTCAGACACTGCACATGATGGTGATAGAATTCAGACACTGCACATGATGGTGATCGAATTCAAACACGGCACATCATGGTGATGGAATTCAGACTCTGCACATGATGGTGCCGAAATACAGACACTGCACATGATGGTGATGGAATACAGACACTGCACACGATGCTGACTGAATTAGACACTGAACATGATAGTGATGGATTTCAGACTCTGAACTTGGTGGTGATGGAATTCAGACACTGCGCCTGATGGTGATAGAATTCAGACACTGCACATGATGGTGATGGAATTCAGACACCGCACATGATATGATGGATTTCAGGCTCTGAACTTGGTGGTGATGGAATTCAGACACTGCACATGAAGGTGATGGAATTCAGACACTGCAAATGATGGTGGTGGAATTCAGACACTTCACATGGTGGTGATGGAATTCAGACTCTGCACATGGTAGTGATGGAATTCAGCACAGCACATGTTAGTGATGGAATTCAGACACAGCACATGACATTGATGGAATAGAGAGAGTGAACGTGGTGGTGATGGAATTCAGACTCTGAACATGGTTGTGATGGAATTCAGACACTGCACATGATGGTGATACAATTCAGACTCAGCACATGATGGTTATGGAATTCCTACTCTGCACATGATTGTGATGGCATACAGACACTGCACATTATGTTGATGGAATTCAGTCTCTGCACATGATTGTGATGGCATACAGACACTGCACATGATGGTCATGGTATATACGCACCGCACATGATGGTGATGGAATTCAGACGCTGCACATGGTGGCATTGGAATTCATACTCTGCATATAATGGTGATGGAATTCAGACACTGCACATGTTCTTCATGGATTTAGACACTGCTCATGATGGTGATGGAATTCAGACACTGCACCTGATGGTGATGGCATTTAGTCTCTACACATGATGGGGATGGATTTCAGATACAGCACATGATGCTGATGGAATTCAGACACAGCACATGACATTGATGGAATTCAGACAGTGCACATGGTTGTGATGTAATTCAGACCATGCACATGATGGTGATAGAATTCAGACTCTGCACTTGGTGAGGAGTGAATTCAAACTCTGCACATGATGGTAATGGAATTCTGACTCTGCACATGATGGTGATGGAATTCAGATTCTGCAAATGATGGTGATGGCACATAGACTCTGCAGATGATCTTGATGGATTTCAGACACTGCAAATGATGGTGGTGGAATTCAGACACTGCACATGGTGGTAATGGAATTCAGACACAGCACATGGTGGCATTGGAATTCAGACTCTGCATATAATGGTGATGGAATTCATACACTGCACTTGTTCATCATGACTTTAGACACTGCACATGATGGTCATGGAATTCTGACACTGCACCTGATGCTGATGGCATTTAGTCTCTGCACATGATGGTGATCAATTCCAGATACAGCACATGATGCTGATGGAATTCAGACACAGCACATGACATTGATGGTATTCAGACAGTGCACATGGTTGTGATGTAATTCAGACTATGCACATGATGGTGATAGAATTCAGATTCTGCAAATGATGGTGATGGCACATAGACTCTGCACATGATCTTGATGGAATTCAGACGCTGCAAATGATGGTGGTGGAATTCAGACTCTGCACATGGTGGTGATGGAATTCAGCACAGCACATGTTAGTGATGGAATTCAGACACAGCACATGACATTGATGGAATAGAGAGTGTGAACGTGGTGGTGATGGAATTCAGACTCGGCACATGACATTGATGGAATACAGACTCTGAACATGGTTGTGATGGAATTCAGACACTACACATGATGGTGATAGAATTCAGACACTGCACATGATGGTGATGGAATACAGACTCTGCACATGATGGTGATACAATTCAGACTCAGCACATGATGGTTATGGAATTCCGACTCTGCACATGATTGTGATGGCATACAGACACTGCACATTATGTTGATGGAATTCAGTCTCTGCACATGATTGTGATGGCATACAGACACTGCACATGATGATCATGGTATATACGCACCGCACATGATGGTGATGGAATTCAGACACTGCACATGGTGCCATTGGAATTCATACTCTGCATATAATGGTGATGGAATTCAGACACTGCACATGTTCTTCATGGATTTAGACACTGCTCATGATGGTGATGGAATTCAGACACTGCACCTGATGGTGGTGGAATTCATGCACTGCACATGGTGGTGATGGAATTCAGACACTGCTCATGGTGGTGATGGTGTTCAGACTCTGCACATAATGGTGATGGCATATAGACTCTGCAGATGATCATGATGGAATTCAGACACTGCACACGATGGTGATTGAATTCAGACACTGCACACGATAGTGATGGAATTCAGATACATTTCATGGTGGTGATGGAATATAGCGACTGCACATGATGGTTAAGGAATTCAGACACAGCACATGGTGGTGATGGAATTCAGACACAGCAAATGATGGTGGTGGAATTCAGACACTGCACATGGTGGTGATGGAATTCAGACACTGCAAATGATGGTGGTGGAATTCAGACACTGCACATGGTGGTGATGGAATTCAGAGACAGCACATGATGGTGATGGAATTCAGACACAACACATGACATTGATGGAATACAGAGATTGCATGTGGTGGTGATGGAATTCAGACTCGGCACATGATAGTGATGGATTTCAGACTCTGAACATAGTGGTGATGGAATTCAGTCTCTGCACAAGATATGATGGAATTCAGACACTGCACATGATATGATGGATTTCAGATTCTGAACTTGGTCGTGATGGCATACAGACACTGCACATGATGGTTATGGTATATACACACCGCACATGATGGTGATGGAATTCAGACTCTGCATATGATGGTGAAGGAGTTCAGACACTGCACATGGTGGCATTGGAATTCAGACTCTGCATATAATGGTGATGGAATTCATACACTGCACATGTTCATCATGACTTTAGACACTGCACATGATGGTCATGGAATTCTGACACTGCACCTGATGCTGATGGCATTTAGTCTCTGCACATGATGGTGATCGATTTCAGATACAGCACATGATGCTGATGGAATTCAGACACAGCACATGATGGTGATAGAATTCAGATTCTGCAAATGATGGTGATGGCACATAGACTCTGCACATGATCTTGATGGAATTCAGACGCTGCAAATGATGGTGGTGGAATTCAGACTCTGCACATGGTGGTGATGGAATTCAGCACAGCACATGGTAGTGATGGAATTCAGACACAGCACATGACATTGATGGAATACAGAGAGTGAACGTGGTGGTGATGGAATTCAGACTCGGCACATGACGTTGATGGAATACAGACTCTGAACATGGTGGTGATGGATTTCAGACTCTGAACATGGTTGTGATGGAATTCAGACACTGCACATGATGGTGATAGAATTCAGACTCTGCACATGATGGTGCCGAAATACAGACACTGCACATGATGGTGATGGAATACAGACACTGCACACGATGCTGACTGAATTAGACACTGAACATGATAGTGATGGATTTCAGACTCTGAACTTGGTGGTGATGGAATTCAGACACTGCGCCTGATGGTGATAGAATTCAGACACTGCACATGATGGTGATGGAATTCAGACACTGCACATGATATGATGGATTTCAGGCTCTGAACTTGGTGGTGATGGAATTCAGACACTGCACATGAAGGTGATGGAATTCAGACACTGCAAATGATGGTGGTGGAATTCAGACTCTGCACATGGTAGTGATGGAATTCAGCACAGCACATGTTAGTGATGGAATTCAGACACAGCACATGACATTGATGGAATAGAGAGAGTGAACGTGGTGGTGATGGAATTCAGACTCTGAACATGGTTGTGATGGAATTCAGACACTGCACATGATGGTGATACAATTCAGACTCAGCACATGATGGTTATGGAATTCCTACTCTGCACATGATTGTGATGGCATACAGACACTGCACATTATGTTGATGGAATTCAGTCTCTGCACATGATTGTGATGGCATACAGACACTGCACATGATGGTCATGGTATATACGCACCGCACATGATGGTGATGGAATTCAGACGCTGCACATGGTGGCATTGGAATTCATACTCTGCATATAATGGTGATGGAATTCAGACACTGCACATGTTCTTCATGGATTTAGACACTGCTCATGATGGTGATGGAATTCAGACACTGCACCTGATGGTGATGGCATTTAGTCTCTACACATGATGGGGATGGATTTCAGATACAGCACATGATGCTGATGGAATTCAGACACAGCACATGACATTGATGGAATTCAGACAGTGCACATGGTTGTGATGTAATTCAGACCATGCACATGATGGTGATAGAATTCAGACTCTGCACTTGGTGAGGAGTGAATTCAAACTCTGCACATGATGGTAATGGAATTCTGACTCTGCACATGATGGTGATGGAATTCAGATTCTGCAAATGATGGTGATGGCACATAGACTCTGCAGATGATCTTGATGGATTTCAGACACTGCAAATGATGGTGGTGGAATTCAGACACTGCACATGGTGGTAATGGAATTCAGACACAGCACATGGTGGCGATGGAATTCAGACACAGCACATGACATTGATTGAATACAGAGAGTGCACGTGGTGGTGATGGAATTCAGACTCGGCACATGATGGTGATGGATTTCAGACACTGCACATGATAGTGATGGATTTCAGACTCTGAACATGGTTGTCATGGAATATAGACACTGCACATGATGGTTATGGAATACAGACACAGAACTTGAAGGTGATGGAATTCAGACTCTGCACATGATTGTGATAGCATACAGACACTGAACATGATGGTGATGGAATTCAGACTCTGCACATAATGGTGATGGCATATAGACTCTGCAGATGATCATGATGGAATTCAGACACTGCACACGATGGTGATTGAATTCAGACACTGCACACGATGGTGATGGCATTTAAATACTGCACATCATAGTGATGGCATACAGACACTGCACATGATGGTGATGGCATAAAGACTCTGCAGATGGTCATGATGGAATTCAGACACTGCACTCGATGGTGATTGAATTCAGACACTGCACATGATGGTGATGGCATTTAAATACAGCACATCATGGTGATGGCATACAGACACTGCACATGATGGTGATGGAATTCAGACACTGCAAATGATGGTGGTGGAATTCAGACACTGCACATGGTGGTGATGGAATTCATAGACAGCACATGATGGTGATGGAATTCAGACACAACACATGACATTGATGGAATACAGAGATTGCATGTGGTGGTGATGGAATTCAGACTCGGCACATGATAGTGATGGATTTCAGACTCTGAACCTAGTGGTGATGGAATTCAGTCTCTGCACATGATAGTGCTGAAATACAGACACTGTATATGATGGTGATGGAATTCAGACACAGCACATGACATTGATGGAATACAGAGAGTGCATGTGTTGGTGATAGAATTCAGACACTGTGCATGATGATGATGGAATTCAGACACTGCACATGATAGCGAAGGAATTCAGACACAGCACATGATGGTGATGGAATTCAGACACTGCACATGATATGATGGAATTCAGACACTGCACATGATATGATGGATTTCAGATTCTGAACTTGGTCGTGATGGCATACAGACACTGCACATGATGGTTATGGTATATACACACCGCACATGATGGTGATGGAATTCAGACTCTGCATATGATGGTGAAGGAGTTCAGACACTGCACATGGTGGCATTGGAATTCAGACTCTGCATATAATGGTGATGGAATTCATACACTGCACTTGTTCATCATGACTTTAGACACTGCACATGATGGTCATGGAATTCTGACACTGCACCTGATGCTGATGGCATTTAGTCTCTGCACATGATGGTGATCAATTCCAGATACAGCACATGATGCTGATGGAATTCAGACACAGCACATGACATTGATGGTATTCAGACAGTGCACATGGTTGTGATGTAATTCAGACTATGCACATGATGGTGATAGAATTCAGATTCTGCAAATGATGGTGATGGCACATAGACTCTGCACATGATCTTGATGGAATTCAGACGCTGCAAATGATGGTGGTGGAATTCAGACTCTGCACATGGTGGTGATGGAATTCAGCACAGCACATGTTAGTGATGGAATTCAGACACAGCACATGACATTGATGGAATAGAGAGACTGAACGTGGTGGTGATGGAATTCAGACTCGGCACATGACGTTGATGGAATACAGACTCTGAACATGGTTGTGATGGAATTCAGACACTACACATGATGGTGATAGAATTCAGACACTGCACATGATGGTGATGGCATACAGATATAGCAAATTATGCTGATGGAATTAAGACACTGCACATCATGGTGATGGAATACAGACTCTGCACATGATGGTGATACAATTCAGACTCAGCACATGATGGTTATGGAATTCAGTTTCTGCACATGATTGTGATGGCATACAGACACCGCACATGATGGTGATGGAATTCAGACACTGCACATGGTGGCATTGGAATTCATACTCTGCATATAATGGTGATGGAATTCAGACACTGCACATGTTCTTCATGGATTTAGACACTGCTCATGATGGTGATGGAATTCAGACACTGCACCTGATGGTGGTGGAATTCATGCACTGCACATGGTGGTGATGGAATTCAGACACTGCTCATGGTGGTGATGGTGTTCAGACTCTGCACATAATGGTGATGGCATATAGACTCTGCAGATGATCATGATGGAATTCAGACACTGCACACGATGGTGATTGAATTCAGACACTGCACACGATGGTGATGGCATTTAAATACTGCACATCATGGTGATGGCATACAGACACTGCACATGATGGTGATGGAATTCAGATACATTTCATGGTGGTGATGGAATATAGCGACTGCACATGATGGTTAAGGAATTCAGACACAGCACATGGTGGTGATGGAATTCAGACTCTGCATATGATGGTGAAGGAGTTCAGACACTGCACATGGTGGCATTGGAATTCAGACTCTGCATATAATGGTGATGGAATTCATACACTGCACTTGTTCATCATGACTTTAGACACTGCACATGATGGTCATGGAATTCTGACAATGCACCTGATGCTGATGGCATTTAGTCTCTGAACATGATTGTGATGGCATACAGACACTGCACATTATGTTGATGGAATTCAGTCTCTGCACATGATTGTGATGGCATACAGACACTGCACATGATGGTCATGGTATATACGCACTGCACATGATGGTGATGGAATTCAGAAACTGCACATGGTGGCATTGGAATTCATACTCTGCATATAATGGTGATGGAATTCAGACACTGCACATGCTGGTGATGGAATTCAGACTCGGCACATGACGTTGATGGAATACAGACTCTGAACATGGTGGTGATGGATTTCAGACTCTGAACATGGTTGTGATGGAATTCAGACACTGCACATGATGGTGATAGAATTCAGACACTGCACATGATGGTGATGGAATTCAAACACGGCACCTCATGGAGATGGAATTCAGACTCTGCGCATGATGGTGACGAAATACAGACACTGCACATGATGGTGATGGAATACAGACACTGCACACGATGCTGACTGAATTAGACACTGCACATGATAGTGATGGATTTCAGACTCTGAACTTGATGGTGATGGAATTCAGACACTGCGCCTGATTGTGATAGAATTCAGACACTGCACATGATGGTGATGGAATTCAGACACTGCACATGGTGGTGATGGAATTCAGACACAGCAAATGATAGTGGTGGATTTCAGAAACTGCACATGATGGCGATTGAATTCAGACTCTGCACATGATGGTGATGGCATAACCAAACAGCACATTATGTTGATGGAATTCAGTCTCTGCACATGATTGTGATGGCATACAGACAGTGCACATGATAGTTATGGTATATACACACCGCACATGATGGTGATGGAATTCAGACTCTGCATGTGATGGTGAAGGAATTCAGACACTGCACATGGTGGCATTGGAATTCAGACTCTGCATATAATGGTGATGGAATTCATACACTGCACATGTTCATCGTGAATTCAGACACTGCACATGGTGGTGATGGAATTCAGACTCGGCACATGACGTTGATGGAATACAGACTCTGAACATGGTGGTGATGGATTTCAGACACTGCACATGATGGTGAAGGAATACAGACACTGCACACGATGCTGACTGAATTAGACACTGCACATGATAGTGATGGATTTCAGACTCTGAACTTGATGGTGATGGAATTCAGACACTGCGCCTGATGGTGATAGAATTCAGACACTGCACATGATGGTGATGGAATTCAGACACTGCACATGAAGGTGATGGAATTCAGACACTGCAAATGATGGTGGTGGAATTCAGACACTTCACATGGTGGTGATGGAATTCAGACTGCACATGGTGGTGATGGAATTCAGACACAGCAAATGATGGTGGTGGAATTCAGACACTGCACATGGTGGTGATGGAATTCAGACTCTGCACATGGTGGTGATGGAATTCAGACACAGCAAATGATAGTGGTGGATTTCAGAAACTGCACATGATGGTGATTGAATTCAGACTCTGCACATGATGGTGATGGCATAAAGAAACAGCACATTATGTTGATGGAATTCAGTCTCTGCACATGATTGTGATGGCATAAAGACACTGCACATGATGGTCATGGTATATACACACCGCACATGAAGGTGATGGAATTCAGACACTGCACATGATAGTTATGGTATATACACACCGCACATGATGGTGATGGAATTCAGACTCTGCATATAATGGTGAAGGAATTAAGACACTGCACATGGTGGCATTGGAATTCAGACTCTGCATATAATGGTGATGGAATTCATACACTGCACATGTTCATCATGAATTCAGACACTGCACATGGTGGTGATGGAATTCAGACTCGGCACATGACGTTGATGGAATACAGACTCTGAACATGGTGGTGATGGATTTCAGACTCTGAACATGGTTGTGATGGAATTCAGACACTGCACATGATGGTGATAGAATTCAGACACTGCACATGATGGTGATGGAATTCAAACACGGCACCTCATGGTGATGGAATTCAGACTCTGCGCATGATGGTGACGAAATACAGACACTGCACATGATGCTGATGGAATACAGACACTGCACATGATGCTGACTGAATTAGACACTGCACATGATAGTGATGGATTTCAGACTCTGAACATGGTTGTGATGGAATTCAGACACTGCACATGATGGTGATAGAATTCAGACTCTGCACTTGGTGAGGAGTGAATTCAAACTCTGCACATGATGGTAATGGAATTCTGACTCTGCACATGATGTTGATGGAATTCAGATTCTGCAAATGATGGTGATGGCACATAGACTCTGCAGATGATCTTGATGGATTTCAGACACTGCAAATGATGGTGGTGGAATTCAGACACTGCACATGGTGGTAATGGAATTCAGACACAGCACATGGTGGCGATGGAATTCAGACACAGCACATGACATTGATTGAATACAGAGAGTGCACGTGGTGGTGATGGAATTCAGACTCGGCACATGATGGTGATGGATTTCAGACACTGCACATGATAGTGATGGATTTCAGACTCTGAACATGGTTGTCATGGAATATAGACACTGCACATGATGGTTATGGAATACAGACACAGAACTTGAAGGTGATGGAATTCAGACTCTGCACATGATTGTGATAGCATACAGACACTGAACATGATGGTGATGGAATTCAGACTCTGCACATAATGGTGATGGCATATAGACTCTGCAGATGATCATGATGGAATTCAGACACTGCACACGATGGTGATTGAATTCAGACACTGCACACGATGGTGATGGCATTTAAATACTGCACATCATAGTGATGGCATACAGACACTGCACATGATGGTGATGGCATAAAGACTCTGCAGATGGTCATGATGGAATTCAGACACTGCACTCGATGGTGATTGAATTCAGACACTGCACATGATGGTGATGGCATTTAAATACAGCACATCATGGTGATGGCATACAGACACTGCACATGATGGTGATGGAATTCAGACACTGCAAATGATGGTGGTGGAATTCAGACACTGCACATGGTGGTGATGGAATTCATAGACAGCACATGATGGTGATGGAATTCAGACACAACACATGACATTGATGGAATACAGAGATTGCATGTGGTGGTGATGGAATTCAGACTCGGCACATGATAGTGATGGATTTCAGACTCTGAACCTAGTGGTGATGGAATTCAGTCTCTGCACATGATAGTGCTGAAATACAGACACTGTATATGATGGTGATGGAATTCAGACACAGCACATGACATTGATGGAATACAGAGAGTGCATGTGTTGGTGATAGAATTCAGACACTGTGCATGATGATGATGGAATTCAGACACTGCACATGATAGCGAAGGAATTCAGACACAGCACATGATGGTGATGGAATTCAGACACTGCACATGATATGATGGAATTCAGACACTGCACATGATATGATGGATTTCAGATTCTGAACTTGGTCGTGATGGCATACAGACACTGCACATGATGGTTATGGTATATACACACCGCACATGATGGTGATGGAATTCAGACTCTGCATATGATGGTGAAGGAGTTCAGACACTGCACATGGTGGCATTGGAATTCAGACTCTGCATATAATGGTGATGGAATTCATACACTGCACTTGTTCATCATGACTTTAGACACTGCACATGATGGTCATGGAATTCTGACACTGCACCTGATGCTGATGGCATTTAGTCTCTGCACATGATGGTGATCAATTCCAGATACAGCACATGATGCTGATGGAATTCAGACACAGCACATGACATTGATGGTATTCAGACAGTGCACATGGTTGTGATGTAATTCAGACTATGCACATGATGGTGATAGAATTCAGATTCTGCAAATGATGGTGATGGCACATAGACTCTGCACATGATCTTGATGGAATTCAGACGCTGCAAATGATGGTGGTGGAATTCAGACTCTGCACATGGTGGTGATGGAATTCAGCACAGCACATGTTAGTGATGGAATTCAGACACAGCACATGACATTGATGGAATAGAGAGACTGAACGTGGTGGTGATGGAATTCAGACTCGGCACATGACGTTGATGGAATACAGACTCTGAACATGGTTGTGATGGAATTCAGACACTACACATGATGGTGATAGAATTCAGACACTGCACATGATGGTGATGGCATACAGATATAGCAAATTATGCTGATGGAATTAAGACACTGCACATCATGGTGATGGAATACAGACTCTGCACATGATGGTGATACAATTCAGACTCAGCACATGATGGTTATGGAATTCAGTTTCTGCACATGATTGTGATGGCATACAGACACCGCACATGATGGTGATGGAATTCAGACACTGCACATGGTGGCATTGGAATTCATACTCTGCATATAATGGTGATGGAATTCAGACACTGCACATGTTCTTCATGGATTTAGACACTGCTCATGATGGTGATGGAATTCAGACACTGCACCTGATGGTGGTGGAATTCATGCACTGCACATGGTGGTGATGGAATTCAGACACTGCTCATGGTGGTGATGGTGTTCAGACTCTGCACATAATGGTGATGGCATATAGACTCTGCAGATGATCATGATGGAATTCAGACACTGCACACGATGGTGATTGAATTCAGACACTGCACACGATGGTGATGGCATTTAAATACTGCACATCATGGTGATGGCATACAGACACTGCACATGATGGTGATGGAATTCAGATACATTTCATGGTGGTGATGGAATATAGCGACTGCACATGATGGTTAAGGAATTCAGACACAGCACATGGTGGTGATGGAATTCAGACTCTGCATATGATGGTGAAGGAGTTCAGACACTGCACATGGTGGCATTGGAATTCAGACTCTGCATATAATGGTGATGGAATTCATACACTGCACTTGTTCATCATGACTTTAGACACTGCACATGATGGTCATGGAATTCTGACAATGCACCTGATGCTGATGGCATTTAGTCTCTGAACATGATTGTGATGGCATACAGACACTGCACATTATGTTGATGGAATTCAGTCTCTGCACATGATTGTGATGGCATACAGACACTGCACATGATGGTCATGGTATATACGCACTGCACATGATGGTGATGGAATTCAGAAACTGCACATGGTGGCATTGGAATTCATACTCTGCATATAATGGTGATGGAATTCAGACACAGCACATGCTGGTGATGGAATTCAGACTCGGCACATGACGTTGATGGAATACAGACTCTGAACATGGTGGTGATGGATTTCAGACTCTGAACATGGTTGTGATGGAATTCAGACACTGCACATGATGGTGATAGAATTCAGACACTGCACATGATGGTGATGGAATTCAAACACGGCACCTCATGGAGATGGAATTCAGACTCTGCGCATGATGGTGACGAAATACAGACACTGCACATGATGGTGATGGAATACAGACACTGCACACGATGCTGACTGAATTAGACACTGCACATGATAGTGATGGATTTCAGACTCTGAACTTGATGGTGATGGAATTCAGACACTGCGCCTGATTGTGATAGAATTCAGACACTGCACATGATGGTGATGGAATTCAGACACTGCACATGGTGGTGATGGAATTCAGACACAGCAAATGATAGTGGTGGATTTCAGAAACTGCACATGATGGCGATTGAATTCAGACTCTGCACATGATGGTGATGGCATAACCAAACAGCACATTATGTTGATGGAATTCAGTCTCTGCACATGATTGTGATGGCATACAGACAGTGCACATGATAGTTATGGTATATACACACCGCACATGATGGTGATGGAATTCAGACTCTGCATGTGATGGTGAAGGAATTCAGACACTGCACATGGTGGCATTGGAATTCAGACTCTGCATATAATGGTGATGGAATTCATACACTGCACATGTTCATCGTGAATTCAGACACTGCACATGGTGGTGATGGATTTCAGACTCTGAACTTGATGGTGATGGAATTCAGACACTGCGCCTGATGGTGATAGAATTCAGACACTGCACATGATGGTGATGGAATTCAGACACTGCACATGAAGGTGATGGAATTCAGACACTGCAAATGATGGTGGTGGAATTCAGACACTTCACATGGTGGTGATGGAATTCAGACTGCACATGGTGGTGATGGAATTCAGACACAGCAAATGATGGTGGTGGAATTCAGACACTGCACATGGTGGTGATGGAATTCAGACTCTGCACATGGTGGTGATGGAATTCAGACACAGCAAATGATAGTGGTGGATTTCAGAAACTGCACATGATGGTGATTGAATTCAGACTCTGCACATGATGGTGATGGCATAAAGAAACAGCACATTATGTTGATGGAATTCAGTCTCTGCACATGATTGTGATGGCATAAAGACACTGCACATGATGGTCATGGTATATACACACCGCACATGAAGGTGATGGAATTCAGACACTGCACATGATAGTTATGGTATATACACACCGCACATGATGGTGATGGAATTCAGACTCTGCATATAATGGTGAAGGAATTAAGACACTGCACATGGTGGCATTGGAATTCAGACTCTGCATATAATGGTGATGGAATTCATACACTGCACATGTTCATCATGAATTCAGACACTGCACATGGTGGTGATGGAATTCAGACTCGGCACATGACGTTGATGGAATACAGACTCTGAACATGGTGGTGATGGATTTCAGACTCTGAACATGGTTGTGATGGAATTCAGACACTGCACATGATGGTGATAGAATTCAGACACTGCACATGATGGTGATGGAATTCAAACACGGCACCTCATGGTGATGGAATTCAGACTCTGCGCATGATGGTGACGAAATACAGACACTGCACATGATGCTGATGGAATACAGACACTGCACATGATGCTGACTGAATTAGACACTGCACATGATAGTGATGGATTTCAGACTCTGAACATGGTTGTGATGGAATTCAGACACTGCACATGATGGTGATAGAATTCAGACACTGCACATGATGGTGATGGAATTCAAACACGGCACCTCATTGTGATGGAATTCAGACTCTGCGCATGATGGTGACGAAATACAGACACTGCACATGATGGTGATGGAATACCCACACTGCACACGATGCTGACTGAATTAGACACTGCACATGATAGTGATGGATTTCAGATTCTGAACTTGATGGTGATGGAATTCAGACACTGCGCCTGATGGTGATAGAATTCAGACACTGCACATGATGGTGATGGAATTCAGACACTTCACATGGTGGTGATGGAATTCAGACTCTGCACATGGTGGTGATGGAATTCAGACACAGCAAATGATGGTGGTGGAATTCAGACACTGCACATGGTGGTGATGGAATTCAGACTCTGCACATAGTGGTGATGGAATTCAGACACTGCACATGATATGATGGATTTCAGACTCTGAACTTGGTGGTGATGGAATTCAGACACTGCACATGAAGGTGATGGAATTCAGACACTGCAAATGATGGTGGTGGAATTCAGACACTTCACATGGTGGTAATGGAATTCAGTCTCTGCACATGGTAGTGATGGAATTCAGACACAGCAAATGATAGTGGTGGAATTCAGACACTGCACATGGTGGTGATGGAATTCAGACACAGCAAATGATGGTGGTGGAATTCAGACACTGCACATGGTGGTGATGGAATTCAGACTCGGCACATGACGTTGATGGAATACAGACTCTGAACATGGTGGTGATGGATTTCAGACTCTGAACATGGTTGTGATGGAATTCAGACACTGCACATGATGGTGATAGAATTCAGACACTGCACATGATGGTGATGGAATTCAAACACGTCACATCATGTTGATGGAATTCAGACTCTGCACATGATGGTGACGAAATACAGACACTGCACATGATGGTGATGGAATACAGACACTGCACACGATGCTGACTGAATTAGACACTGCACATGATAGTGATGGATTTCAGGCTCTGCACTTGGTGGTGATGGAATTCAGACACTGCGCCTGATGGTGATAGAATTCAGACACTGCACATGATGGTGATGGAATTCAGACACTGCACATGATATGATGGATTTCAGACTCTGAACTTGGTGGTGATGGAATTCAGACACTGCACATGAAGGTGATGGAATTCAGACACTGCAAATGATGGTGATGGAATTCAGACACTTCACATGGTGGTAATGGAATTCAGACTCTGCACATGGTAGTGATGGAATTCAGACACAGCAAATGATGGTGGTGGAATTCAGACACTGCACATGGTGGTGATGGAATTCAGACACAGCAAATGATGGTGGTGGAATTCAGACACTGCACATGGTGGTGATGGAATTCAGACTCGGCACATGACGTTGATGGAATACAGACTCTGAACATGGTGGTGATGGATTTCAGACTCTGAACATGGTTGTGATGGAATTCAGACACTGCACATGATGGTGATAGAATTCAGACACTGCACATGATGGTGATGGAATTCAAACACGGCACATCATGGTGATGGAATTCAGACTCTGCGCAGGATGGTGACGAAATACAGACACTGCACATGATGGTGATGGAATACAGACACTGCACATGATGCTGACTGAATTAGACACTGCACATGATAGTGATGGATTTCAGACTCTGAACTTGGTGGTGATGGAATTCAGACACTGCGCCTCATGGTGATAGAATTCAGACACTGCACATGATGGTGATGGAATTCAGACACTGCACATGAAGGTGATGGAATTCAGACACTGCAAATGATGGTGGTGGAATTCAGACACTTCACATGGTGGTGTTGGAATTCAGACTCTGCACATGGTGGTGATGGAATTCAGACACAGCAAATGATGGTGGTGGAATTCAGACACTGCACATGGTGGTGATGGAATTCAGACTCTGCACATGGTGGTGATGGAATTCAGACACAGCAAATGATAGTGGTGGATTTCAGAAACTGCACATGATGGTGATTGAATTCAGACTCTGCACATGATGGTGATGGCATAAACAAACAGCACATTATGTTGATGGAATTCAGTCTCTGCACATGATTGTGATGGCATACAGACAGTGCACATGATAGTTATGGTATATACACACCGCACATGATGGTGATGTAATTCAGACTCTGCATATGATGGTGAAGGAATTCATACACTGCACATGTTCATCATGAATTCAGACACTGCACATGGTGGTGATGGAATTCAGACTCGGCACATGACGTTGATGGAATACAGACTCTGAACATGGTGGTGATGGATTTCAGACTCTGAACATGGTTGTGATGGAATTCAGACACTGCACATGATGGTGATAGAATTCAGACACTGCACATGATGGTGATGGAATTCAAACACGGCACCTCATGGTGATGGAATTCAGACGCTGCGCATGATGGTGACGAAATACAGACACTGCACATGATGGTGATGGAATACAGACACTGCACACGATTCTGACTGAATTAGACACTGCACATGATAGTGATGGATTTCAGACTCTGAACTTGATGGTGATGGAATTCAGACACTGCGCCTGATGGTGATAGAATTCAGACACTGCACATGAAGGTGATGGAATTCAGACACTGCAAATGATGGTGGTGGAATTCAGACACTTCACATGGTGGTGATGGAATTCAGACTCTGCACATGGTGGTGATGGAATTCAGACACAGCAAATGATGGTGGTGGAATTCAGACACTGCACATGGTGGTGATGGAATTCAGACTCTGCACATGGTGGTGATGGAGTTCAGACACAGCAAATGATAGTGGTGGATTTCAGAAACTGCACATGATGGTGATTGAATTCAGACTCTGCACATGATGGTCATGGAATTCTGACACTGCACCTGATGCTGATGGCATTTAGTCTCTGCACATGACGGTGATCGATTTCAGATACAGCACACGATGCTGATGGAATTCAGACACAGCACATGATGGTGATAGAATTCAGATTCTGCAAATGATGGTGATGGCACATAGACTCTGCACATGATCTTGTTGGAATTCAGACGCTGCAAATGATGGTGGTGGAATTCAGACTCTGCACATGGTGGTGATGGAATTCAGACACTGCACATGATGGTGATAGAATTCAGACACTGCACATGATGGTGATGGAATTCAAACACGGCACCTCATGGTGATGGAATTCAGACTCTGCGCATGATGGTGACGAAATACAGACACTGCACATGATGGTGATGGAATACAGACACTGCACACGATGCTGACTGAATTAGACACTGCACATGATAGTGATGGATTTCAGACTCTGAACTTGATGGTGATGGAATTCAGACACTGCGCCTGATGGTGATAGAATTCAGACACTGCACATGATGGTGATGGAATTCAGACACTTCACATGGTGGTGATGGAATTCAGACTCTGCACATGGTGGTGATGGAATTCAGACACAGCAAATGATGCTGAAGGAAGTCAGTATCTGCACATGGTGGTGATGGAATTCAGACTCTGCACATGGTGGTGATG
Organism: Hemitrygon akajei; assembly: GCF_048418815.1. Classification (NCBI taxonomy): domain Eukaryota; kingdom Metazoa; phylum Chordata; class Chondrichthyes; order Myliobatiformes; family Dasyatidae; genus Hemitrygon; species Hemitrygon akajei. The sequence goes on from NC_133133.1 coordinate 120,263,322, forward strand.
GAATTCAGACACAGCTAATGATAGTGGTGGATTTCAGAAACTGCACATGATGGTGATTGAATTCAGACTCTGCACATGATGGTCATGGAATTCTGACACAGCACCTGATGCTGATGGCATTTAGTCTCTGCACATGATGGTGATCGATTTCAGATACAGCACATGATGCTGATGGAATTCAGACACAGCACATGATGGTGATAGAATTCAGATTCTGCAAATGATGGTGATGGCACATAGACTCTGCACATGATCTTGATGGAATTCAGACGCTGCAAATCATGGTGGTGGAATTCAGACTCTGCACATGGTGGTGATGGAATTCAGCACAACACATGGGAGTGATGGAATACAGACACAGCACATGACATTGATGGAATACAGAGAGTGAACGTGGTGGTGATGGATTTCAGACTCTGAACATGGTTGTGATGGAATTCAGACACTGCACATGATGGTGATAGAATTCAGACACTGCACATGATGGTGATGGAATTCAAACACGGCACCTCATGGAGATGGAATTCAGACTCTGTGCATGATGGTGACGAAATACAGACACTGCACATGATGGTGATGGAATACAGACACTGCACACGATGCTGACTGAATTAGACACTGCACATGATAGTGATGGATTTCAGACTCTGAACTTGATGGTGATGGAATTCAGACACTGCGCCTGATTGTGATAGAATTCAGACACTGCACATGATGGTGATGGAATTCAGACACTGCACATGGTGGTGATGGAATTCAGACACAGCAAATGATAGTGGTGGATTTCAGAAACTGCACATGATGGCGATTGAATTCAGACTCTGCACATGATGGTGATGGCATAACCAAACAGCACATTATGTTGATGGAATTCAGTCTCTGCACATGATTGTGATGGCATACAGACAGTGCACATGATAGTTATGGTATATACACACCGCACATGATGGTGATGGAATTCAGACTCTGCATGTGATGGTGAAGGAATTCAGACACTGCACATGGTGGCATTGGAATTCAGACTCTGCATATAATGGTGATGGAATTCATACACTGCACATGTTCATCGTGAATTCAGACACTGCACATGGTGGTGATGGATTTCAGACTCTGAACTTGATGGTGATGGAATTCAGACACTGCGCCTGATGGTGATAGAATTCAGACACTGCACATGATGGTGATGGAATTCAGACACTGCACATGAAGGTGATGGAATTCAGACACTGCAAATGATGGTGGTGGAATTCAGACACTTCACATGGTGGTGATGGAATTCAGACTGCACATGGTGGTGATGGAATTCAGACACAGCAAATGATGGTGGTGGAATTCAGACACTGCACATGGTGGTGATGGAATTCAGACTCTGCACATGGTGGTGATGGAATTCAGACACAGCAAATGATAGTGGTGGATTTCAGAAACTGCACATGATGGTGATTGAATTCAGACTCTGCACATGATGGTGATGGCATAAAGAAACAGCACATTATGTTGATGGAATTCAGTCTCTGCACATGATTGTGATGGCATAAAGACACTGCACATGATGGTCATGGTATATACACACCGCACATGAAGGTGATGGAATTCAGACACTGCACATGATAGTTATGGTATATACACACCGCACATGATGGTGATGGAATTCAGACTCTGCATATAATGGTGAAGGAATTAAGACACTGCACATGGTGGCATTGGAATTCAGACTCTGCATATAATGGTGATGGAATTCATACACTGCACATGTTCATCATGAATTCAGACACTGCACATGGTGGTGATGGAATTCAGACTCGGCACATGACGTTGATGGAATACAGACTCTGAACATGGTGGTGATGGATTTCAGACTCTGAACATGGTTGTGATGGAATTCAGACACTGCACATGATGGTGATAGAATTCAGACACTGCACATGATGGTGATGGAATTCAAACACGGCACCTCATGGTGATGGAATTCAGACTCTGCGCATGATGGTGACGAAATACAGACACTGCACATGATGCTGATGGAATACAGACACTGCACATGATGCTGACTGAATTAGACACTGCACATGATAGTGATGGATTTCAGACTCTGAACATGGTTGTGATGGAATTCAGACACTGCACATGATGGTGATAGAATTCAGACACTGCACATGATGGTGATGGAATTCAAACACGGCACCTCATTGTGATGGAATTCAGACTCTGCGCATGATGGTGACGAAATACAGACACTGCACATGATGGTGATGGAATACCCACACTGCACACGATGCTGACTGAATTAGACACTGCACATGATAGTGATGGATTTCAGATTCTGAACTTGATGGTGATGGAATTCAGACACTGCGCCTGATGGTGATAGAATTCAGACACTGCACATGATGGTGATGGAATTCAGACACTTCACATGGTGGTGATGGAATTCAGACTCTGCACATGGTGGTGATGGAATTCAGACACAGCAAATGATGGTGGTGGAATTCAGACACTGCACATGGTGGTGATGGAATTCAGACTCTGCACATAGTGGTGATGGAATTCAGACACAGCAAATGATAGTGGTGGATTTCAGAAACTGCACATGATGGTGATTGAATTCAGACTCTGCACATGATGGTCATGGAATTCTGACACAGCACCTGATGCTGATGGCATTTAGTCTCTGCACATGATGGTGATCGATTTCAGATACAGCACATGATGCTGATGGAATTCAGACACAGCACATGATGGTGATAGAATTCAGATTCTGCAAATGATAGTGATGGCACATAGACTCTGCACATGATCTTGATGGAATTCAGACGCTGCAAATGATGGTGGTGGAATTCAGACTCTGCACATGGGAGTGATGGAATACAGACACAGCACATGACATTGATGGAATACAGAGAGTGAACGTGGTGGTGATGGAATTCAGACTCGGCACATGACGTTGATGGAATACAGACTCTGAACATGGTGCTGATGGATTTCAGACTCTGAACATTGTTGTGATGGAATTCAGACACTGCACATGATGGCGATAGAATTCAGACACTGCACATGATGGTGATGGAATTCAGACTCTGCACATGATGGTGACGAAATACAGACACTGCACATGATGGTGATGGAATACAGACACTGCACATGATGCTGACTGAATTAGACACTGCACATGATAGTGATGGATTTCAGGCTCTGCACTTGGTGGTGATGGAATTCAGACACTGCGCCTGATGGTGATAGAATTCAGACACTCCACATGATGGTGATGGAATTCAGACACTGCACATGATATGATGGATTTCAGACTCTGAACTTGGTGGTGATGGAATTCAGACACTGCACATGAAGGTGATGGAATTCAGACACTGCAAATGATGGTGGTGGAATTCAGACACTTCACATGGTGGTAATGGAATTCAGTCTCTGCACATGGTAGTGATGGAATTCAGACACAGCAAATGATAGTGGTGGAATTCAGACACTGCACATGGTGGTGATGGAATTCAGACACAGCAAATGATGGTGGTGGAATTCAGACACTGCACATGGTGGTGATGGAATTCAGACTCGGCACATGACGTTGATGGAATACAGACTCTGAACATGGTGGTGATGGATTTCAGACTCTGAACATGGTTGTGATGGAATTCAGACACAGCACATGATGGTGATAGAATTCAGACACTGCACATGATGGTGATGGAATTCAAACACGTCACATCATGGTGATGGAATTCAGACTCTGCACATGATGGTGACGAAATACAGACACTGCACATGATGGTGATGGAATACAGACACTGCACACGATGCTGACTGAATTAGACACTGCACATGATAGTGATGGATTTCAGGCTCTGCACTTGGTGGTGATGGAATTCAGACACTGCGCCTGATGGTGATAGAATTCAGACACTGCACATGATGGTGATGGAATTCAGACACTGCACATGATATGATGGATTTCAGACTCTGAACTTGGTGGTGATGGAATTCAGACACTGCACATGAAGGTGATGGAATTCAGACACTGCAAATGATGGTGGTGGAATTCAGACACTTCACATGGTGGTAATGGAATTCAGACTCTGCACATGGTAGTGATGGAATTCAGACACAGCAAATGATGGTGGTGGAATTCAGACACTGCACATGGTGGTGATGGAATTCAGACACAGCAAATGATGGTGGTGGAATTCAGACACTGCACATGGTGGTGATGGAATTCAGACTCGGCACATGACGTTGATGGAATACAGACTCTGAACATGGTGGTGATGGATTTCAGACTCTGAACATGGTTGTGATGGAATTCAGACACTGCACATGATGGTGATAGAATTCAGACACTGCACATGATGGTGATGGAATTCAAACACGGCACATCATGGTGATGGAATTCAGACTCTGCGCAGGATGGTGACGAAATACAGACACTGCACATGATGGTGATGGAATACAGACACTGCACATGATGCTGACTGAATTAGACACTGCACATGATAGTGATGGATTTCAGACTCTGAACTTGGTGGTGATGGAATTCAGACACTGCGCCTCATGGTGATAGAATTCAGACACTGCACATGATGGTGATGGAATTCAGACACTGCACATGAAGGTGATGGAATTCAGACACTGCAAATGATGGTGGTGGAATTCAGACACTTCACATGGTGGTGTTGGAATTCAGACTCTGCACATGGTGGTGATGGAATTCAGACACAGCAAATGATGGTGGTGGAATTCAGACACTGCACATGGTGGTGATGGAATTCAGACTCTGCACATGGTGGTGATGGAATTCAGACACAGCAAATGATAGTGGTGGATTTCAGAAACTGCACATGATGGTGATTGAATTCAGACACTGCACATGATGGTGATGGAATTCAAACACGGCACATCATGGTGATGGAATTCAGACTCTGCGCAGGATGGTGACGAAATACAGACACTGCACATGATGGTGATGGAATACAGACACTGCACATGATGCTGACTGAATTAGACACTGCACATGATAGTGATGGATTTCAGACTCTGAACTTGGTGGTGATGGAATTCAGACACTGCGCCTCATGGTGATAGAATTCAGACACTGCACATGATGGTGATGGAATTCAGACACTGCACATGAAGGTGATGGAATTCAGACACTGCAAATGATGGTGGTGGAATTCAGACACTTCACATGGTGGTGTTGGAATTCAGACTCTGCACATGGTGGTGATGGAATTCAGACACAGCAAATGATGGTGGTGGAATTCAGACACTGCACATGGTGGTGATGGAATTCAGACTCTGCACATGGTGGTGATGGAATTCAGACACAGCAAATGATAGTGGTGGATTTCAGAAACTGCACATGATGGTGATTGAATTCAGACTCTGCACATGATGGTGATGGCATAAACAAACAGCACATTATGTTGATGGAATTCAGTCTCTGCACATGATTGTGATGGCATACAGACAGTGCACATGATAGTTATGGTATATACACACCGCACATGATGGTGATGTAATTCAGACTCTGCATATGATGGTGAAGGAATTCATACACTGCACATGTTCATCATGAATTCAGACACTGCACATGGTGGTGATGGAATTCAGACTCGGCACATGACGTTGATGGAATACAGACTCTGAACATGGTGGTGATGGATTTCAGACTCTGAACATGGTTGTGATGGAATTCAGACACTGCACATGATGGTGATAGAATTCAGACACTGCACATGATGGTGATGGAATTCAAACACGGCACCTCATGGTGATGGAATTCAGACGCTGCGCATGATGGTGACGAAATACAGACACTGCACATGATGGTGATGGAATACAGACACTGCACACGATGCTGACTGAATTAGACACTGCACATGATAGTGATGGATTTCAGACTCTGAACTTGATGGTGATGGAATTCAGACACTGCGCCTGATGGTGATAGAATTCAGACACTGCACATGAAGGTGATGGAATTCAGACACTGCAAATGATGGTGGTGGAATTCAGACACTTCACATGGTGGTGATGGAATTCAGACTCTGCACATGGTGGTGATGGAATTCAGACACAGCAAATGATGGTGGTGGAATTCAGACACTGCACATGGTGGTGATGGAATTCAGACTCTGCACATGGTGGTGATGGAGTTCAGACACAGCAAATGATAGTGGTGGATTTCAGAAACTGCACATGATGGTGATTGAATTCAGACTCTGCACATGATGGTCATGGAATTCTGACACTGCACCTGATGCTGATGGCATTTAGTCTCTGCACATGACGGTGATCGATTTCAGATACAGCACACGATGCTGATGGAATTCAGACACAGCACATGATGGTGATAGAATTCAGATTCTGCAAATGATGGTGATGGCACATAGACTCTGCACATGATCTTGTTGGAATTCAGACGCTGCAAATGATGGTGGTGGAATTCAGACTCTGCACATGGTGGTGATGGAATTCAGACACTGCACATGATGGTGATAGAATTCAGACACTGCACATGATGGTGATGGAATTCAAACACGGCACCTCATGGTGATGGAATTCAGACTCTGCGCATGATGGTGACGAAATACAGACACTGCACATGATGGTGATGGAATACAGACACTGCACACGATGCTGACTGAATTAGACACTGCACATGATAGTGATGGATTTCAGACTCTGAACTTGATGGTGATGGAATTCAGACACTGCGCCTGATGGTGATAGAATTCAGACACTGCACATGATGGTGATGGAATTCAGACACTTCACATGGTGGTGATGGAATTCAGACTCTGCACATGGTGGTGATGGAATTCAGACACTGCAAATGATGCTGAAGGAAGTCAGTATCTGCACATGGTGGTGATGGAATTCAGACTCTGCACATGGTGGTGATGGAATTCAGACACAGCTAATGATAGTGGTGGATTTCAGAAACTGCACATGATGGTGATTGAATTCAGACTCTGCACATGATGGTCATGGAATTCTGACACAGCACCTGATGCTGATGGCATTTAGTCTCTGCACATGATGGTGATCGATTTCAGATACAGCACATGATGCTGATGGAATTCAGACACAGCACATGATGGTGATAGAATTCAGATTCTGCAAATGATGGTGATGGCACATAGACTCTGCACATGATCTTGATGGAATTCAGACGCTGCAAATCATGGTGGTGGAATTCAGACTCTGCACATGGTGGTGATGGAATTCAGCACAGCACATGGGAGTGATGGAATACAGACACAGCACATGACATTGATGGAATACAGAGAGTGAACGTGGTGGTGATGGAATTCAGACTCGGCACATGACGTTGATGGAATACAGACTCTGAACATGGTGGTGATGGATTTCAGACTCTGAACATTGTTGTGATGGAATTCAGACTCTGCACATGATGGTGACGAAATACAGACACTGCACATGATGGTGATGGAATACAGACACTGCACATGAAGGTGATGGAATTCAGACACTGCAAATGATGGTGGTGGAATTCAGACACTGCAAATGATGGTGGTGGAATTCAGACACTTCACATGGTGGTAATGGAATTCAGACTCTGCACATGGTAGTGATGGAATTCAGACACAGCAAATGATAGTGGTGGAATTCAGACACTGCACATGGTGGTGATGGAATTCAGACACAGCAAATGATGGTGGTGGAATTCAGACACTGCACATGGTGGTGATGGAATTCAGACTCGGCACATGACGTTGATGGAATACAGACTCTGAACATGGTGGTGATGGATTTCAGACTCTGAACATGGTTGTGATGGAATTCAGACACTGCACATGATGGTGATAGAATTCAGACACTGCACATGATGGTGATGGAATTCAAACACGGCACATCATGGTGATGGAATTCAGACTCTGCGCATGATGGTGACGAAATACAGACACTGCACATGATGGTGATGGAATACAGACACTGCACATGATGCTGACTGAATTAGACACTGCACATGATAGTGATGGATTTCAGACTCTGAACTTGGAAGTGATGGAATTCAGACACTGCGCCTGATGGTGATAGAATTCAGACACTGCACATGAAGGTGATGGAATTCAGACACTTCACATGGTGGTGTTGGAATTCAGACTCTGCACATGGTGGTGATGGAATTCAGACACAGCAAATGATGGTGGTGGAATTCAGACACTGCACATGGTGGTGATGGAATTCAGACTCTGCACATGGTGATGATGGAATTCAGACACAGCAAATGATAGTGGTGGATTTCAGAAACTGCACATGATGGTGATTGAATTAGACACTGCACATGATAGTGATGGATTTCAGACTCTGAACTTGGTGGTGATGGAATTCAGACACTGCGCCTCATGGTGATAGAATTCAGACACTGCACATGATGGTGATGGAATTCAGACACTGCACATGAAGGTGATGGAATTCAGACACTGCAAATGATGGTGGTGGAATTCAGACACTTCACATGGTGGTGTTGGAATTCAGACTCTGCACATGGTGGTGATGGAATTCAGACACAGCAAATGATGGTGGTGGAATTCAGACACTGCACATGGTGGTGATGGAATTCAGACTCTGCACATGGTGGTGATGGAATTCAGACACAGCAAATGATAGTGGTGGATTTCAGAAACTGCACATGATGGTGATTGAATTCAGACTCTGCACATGATGGTGATGGCATAAACAAACAGCACATTATGTTGATGGAATTCAGTCTCTGCACATGATTGTGATGGCATACAGACAGTGCACATGATAGTTATGGTATATACACACCGCACATGATGGTGATGTAATTCAGACTCTGCATATGATGGTGAAGGAATTCATACACTGCACATGTTCATCATGAATTCAGACACTGCACATGGTGGTGATGGAATTCAGACTCGGCACATGACGTTGATGGAATACAGACTCTGAACATGGTGGTGATGGATTTCAGACTCTGAACATGGTTGTGATGGAATTCAGACACTGCACATGATGGTGATAGAATTCAGACACTGCACATGATGGTGATGGAATTCAAACACGGCACCTCATGGTGATGGAATTCAGACGCTGCGCATGATGGTGACGAAATACAGACACTGCACATGATGGTGATGGAATACAGACACTGCACACGATGCTGACTGAATTAGACACTGCACATGATAGTGATGGATTTCAGACTCTGAACTTGATGGTGATGGAATTCAGACACTGCGCCTGATGGTGATAGAATTCAGACACTGCACATGAAGGTGATGGAATTCAGACACTGCAAATGATGGTGGTGGAATTCAGACACTTCACATGGTGGTGATGGAATTCAGACTCTGCACATGGTGGTGATGGAATTCAGACACAGCAAATGATGGTGGTGGAATTCAGACACTGCACATGGTGGTGATGGAATTCAGACTCTGCACATGGTGGTGATTGAATTCAGACTCTGCACATGATGGTCATGGAATTCTGACACTGCACCTGATGCTGATGGCATTTAGTCTCTGCACATGACGGTGATCGATTTCAGATACAGCACACGATGCTGATGGAATTCAGACACAGCACATGATGGTGATAGAATTCAGATTCTGCAAATGATGGTGATGGCACATAGACTCTGCACATGATCTTGTTGGAATTCAGACGCTGCAAATGATGGTGGTGGAATTCAGACTCTGCACATGGTGGTGATGGAATTCAGACACTGCACATGATGGTGATAGAATTCAGACACTGCACATGATGGTGATGGAATTCAAACACGGCACCTCATGGTGATGGAATTCAGACTCTGCGCATGATGGTGACGAAATACAGACACTGCACATGATGGTGATGGAATACAGACACTGCACACGATGCTGACTGAATTAGACACTGCACATGATAGTGATGGATTTCAGACTCTGAACTTGATGGTGATGGAATTCAGACACTGCGCCTGATGGTGATAGAATTCAGACACTGCACATGATGGTGATGGAATTCAGACACTTCACATGGTGGTGATAGAATTCAGATTCTGCAAATGATGGTGATGGCACATAGACTCTGCACATGATCTTGATGGAATTCAGACGCTGCAAATCATGGTGGTGGAATTCAGACTCTGCACATGGTGGTGATGGAATTCAGCACAGCACATGGGAGTGATGGAATACAGACACAGCACATGACATTGATGGAATACAGAGAGTGAACGTAGTGGTGATGGAATTCAGACTCGGCACATGACGTTGATGGAATACAGACTCTGAACATGGTGGTGATGGATTTCAGACTCTGAACATTGTTGTGATGGAATTCAGACTCTGCACATGATGGTGACGAAATACAGACACTGCACATGATGGTGATGGAATACAGACACTGCACATGAAGGTGATGGAATTCAGACACTGCAAATGATGGTGGTGGAATTCAGACACTGCAAATGATGGTGGTGGAATTCAGACACTTCACATGGTGGTAATGGAATTCAGACTCTGCACATGGTAGTGATGGAATTCAGACACAGCAAATGATAGTGGTGGAATTCAGACACTGCACATGGTGGTGATGGAATTCAGACACAGCAAATGATGGTGGTGGAATTCAGACACTGCACATGGTGGTGATGGAATTCAGACTCGGCACATGACGTTGATGGAATACAGACTCTGAACATGGTGGTGATGGATTTCAGACTCTGAACATGGTTGTGATGGAATTCAGACACTGCACATGATGGTGATAGAATTCAGACACTGCACATGATGGTGATGGAATTCAAACACGGCACATCATGGTGATGGAATTCAGACTCTGCGCATGATGGTGACGAAATACAGACACTGCACATGATGGTGATGGAATACAGACACTGCACATGATGCTGACTGAATTAGACACTGCACATGATAGTGATGGATTTCAGACTCTGAACTTGGAAGTGATGGAATTCAGACACTGCGCCTGATGGTGATAGAATTCAGACACTGCACATGAAGGTGATGGAATTCAGACACTTCACATGGTGGTGTTGGAATTCAGACTCTGCACATGGTGGTGATGGAATTCAGACACAGCAAATGATGGTGGTGGAATTCAGACACTGCACATGGTGGTGATGGAATTCAGACTCTGCACATGGTGGTGATGGAATTCAGACACAGCAAATGATAGTGGTGGATTTCAGAAACTGCACATGATGGTGATTGAATTCAGACTCTGCACATGATGGTGATGGCATAAACAAACAGCACATTATGTTGATGGAATTCAGTCTCTGCACATGATTGTGATGGCATACAGACAGTGCACATGATAGTTATGGTATATACACACCGCACATGATGGTGATGTAATTCAGACTCTGCATATGATGGTGAAGGAATTCATACACTGCACATGTTCATCATGAATTCAGACACTGCACATGGTGGTGATGGAATTCAGACTCGGCACATGACGTTGATGGAATACAGACTCTGAACATGGTGGTGATGGATTTCAGACTCTGAACATGGTTGTGATGGAATTCAGACACTGCACATGATGGTGATAGAATTCAGACACTGCACATGATGGTGATGGAATTCAAACACGGCACCTCATGGTGATGGAATTCAGACTCTGCGCATGATGGTGACGAAATACAGACACTGCACATGATGCTGATGGAATACAGACACTGCACATGATGCTGACTGAATTAGACACTGCACATGATAGTGATGGATTTCAGACTCTGAACATGGTTGTGATGGAATTCAGACACTGCACATGATGGTGATAGAATTCAGACACTGCACATGATGGTGATGGAATTCAAACACGGCACCTCATTGTGATGGAATTCAGACTCTGCGCATGATGGTGACGAAATACAGACACTGCACATGATGGTGATGGAATACCCACACTGCACACGATGCTGACTGAATTAGACACTGCACATGATAGTGATGGATTTCAGACTCTGAACTTGATGGTGATGGAATTCAGACACTGCGCCTGATGGTGATAGAATTCAGACACTGCACATGATGGTGATGGAATTCAGACACTTCACATGGTGGTGATGGAATTCAGACTCTGCACATGGTGGTGATGGAATTCAGACACAGCAAATGATAGTGGTGGATTTTAGAAACTGCACATGATGGTGATTGAATTCAGACTCTGCACATGATGGTCATGGAATTCTGACACAGCACCTGATGCTGATGGCATTTAGTCTCTGCACATGATGGTGATCGATTTCAGATACAGCACATGATGCTGATGGAATTCAGACACAGCACATGATGGTGATAGAATTCAGATTCTGCAAATGATAGTGATGGCACATAGACTCTGCACATGATCTTGATGGAATTCAGACGCTGCAAATGATGGTGGTGGAATTCAGACTCTGCACATGGGAGTGATGGAATACAGACACAGCACATGACATTGATGGAATACAGAGAGTGAACGTGGTGGTGATGGAATTCAGACTCGGCACATGACGTTGATGGAATACAGACTCTGAACATGGTGGTGATGGATTTCAGACTCTGAACATTGTTGTGATGGAATTCAGACACTGCACATGATGGCGATAGAATTCAGACACTGCACATGATGGTGATGGAATTCAGACTCTGCACATGATGGTGACGAAATACAGACACTGCACATGATGGTGATGGAATACAGACACTGCACATGATGCTGACTGAATTAGACACTGCACATGATAGTGATGGATTTCAGGCTCTGCACTTGGTGGTGATGGAATTCAGACACTCCACATGATGGTGATGGAATTCAGACACTGCACATGATATGATGGATTTCAGACTCTGAACTTGGTGGTGATGGAATTCAGACACTGCACATGAAGGTGATGGAATTCAGACACTGCAAATGATGGTGGTGGAATTCAGACACTTCACATGGTGGTAATGGAATTCAGTCTCTGCACATGGTAGTGATGGAATTCAGACACAGCAAATGATAGTGGTGGAATTCAGACACTGCACATGGTGGTGATGGAATTCAGACACAGCAAATGATGGTGGTGGAATTCAGACACTGCACATGGTGGTGATGGAATTCAGACTCGGCACATGACGTTGATGGAATACAGACTCTGAACATGGTTGTGATGGATTTCAGACTCTGAACATGGTTGTGATGGAATTCAGACACTGCACATGATGGTGATAGAATTCAGACACTGCACATGATGGTGATGGAATTCAAACACGTCACATCATGGTGATGGAATTCAGACTCTGCACATGATGGTGACGAAATACAGACACTGCACATGATGGTGATGGAATACAGACACTGCACACGATGCTGACTGAATTAGACACTGCACATGATAGTGATGGATTTCAGGCTCTGCACTTGGTGGTGATGGAATTCAGACACTGCGCCTGATGGTGATAGAATTCAGACACTCCACATGATGGTGATGGAATTCAGACACTGCACATGATATGATGGATTTCAGACTCTGAACTTGGTGGTGATGGAATTCAGACACTGCACATGAAGGTGATGGAATTCAGACACTGCAAATGATGGTGGTGGAATTCAGACACTTCACATGGTGGTAATGGAATTCAGACTCTGCACATGGTAGTGATGGAATTCAGACACAGCAAATGATGGTGGTGGAATTCAGACACTGCACATGGTGGTGATGGAATTCAGACACAGCAAATGATGGTGGTGGAATTCAGACACTGCACATGGTGGTGATGGAATTCAGACTCGGCACATGACGTTGATGGAATACAGACTCTGAACATGGTGGTGATGGATTTCAGACTCTGAACATGGTTGTGATGGAATTCAGACACTGCACATGATGGTGATAGAATTCAGACACTGCACATGATGGTGATGGAATTCAAACACGGCACATCATGGTGATGGAATTCAGACTCTGCGCAGGATGGTGACGAAATACAGACACTGCACATGATGGTGATGGAATACAGACACTGCACATGATGCTGACTGAATTAGACACTGCACATGATAGTGATGGATTTCAGACTCTGAACTTGGTGGTGATGGAATTCAGACACTGCGCCTGATGGTGATAGAATTCAGACACTGCACATGATGGTGATGGAATTCAGACACTGCACATGAAGGTGATGGAATTCAGACACTGCAAATGATGGTGGTGGAATTCAGACACTTCACATGGTGGTGTTGGAATTCAGACTCTGCACATGGTGGTGATGGAATTCAGACACAGCAAATGATGGTGGTGGAATTCAGACACTGCACATGGTGGTGATGGAATTCAGACTCTGCACATGGTGGTGATGGAATTCAGACACAGCAAATGATAGTGGTGGATTTCAGAAACTGCACATGATGGTGATTGAATTCAGACTCTGCACATGATGGTGATGGCATAAACAAACAGCACATTATGTTGATGGAATTCAGTCTCTGCACATGATTGTGATGGCATACAGACAGTGCACATGATAGTTATGGTATATACACACCGCACATGATGGTGATGTAATTCAGACTCTGCATATGATGGTGAAGGAATTCATACACTGCACATGTTCATCATGAATTCAGACACTGCACATGGTGGTGATGGAATTCAGACTCGGCACATGACGTTGATGGAATACAGACTCTAAACATGGTGGTGATGGATTTCAGACTCTGAACATGGTTGTGATGGAATTCAGACACTGCACATGATGGTGATAGAATTCAGACACTGCACATGATGGTGATGGAATTCAAACACGGCACCTCATGGTGATGGAATTCAGACGCTGCGCATGATGGTGACGAAATACAGACACTGCACATGATGGTGATGGAATACAGACACTGCACACGATGCTGACTGAATTAGACACTGCACATGATAGTGATGGATTTCAGACTCTGAACTTGATGGTGATGGAATTCAGACACTGCGCCTGATGGTGATAGAATTCAGACACTGCACATGAAGGTGATGGAATTCAGACACTGCAAATGATGGTGGTGGAATTCAGACACTTCACATGGTGGTGATGGAATTCAGACTCTGCACATGGTGGTGATGGAATTCAGACACAGCAAATGATGGTGGTGGAATTCAGACACTGCACATGGTGGTGATGGAATTCAGACTCTGCACATGGTGGTGATGGAGTTCAGACACAGCAAATGATAGTGGTGGATTTCAGAAACTGCACATGATGGTGATTGAATTCAGACTCTGCACATGATGGTCATGGAATTCCGACACTGCACCTGATGCTGATGGCATTTAGTCTCTGCACATGACGGTGATCGATTTCAGATACAGCACACGATGCTGATGGAATTCAGACACAGCACATGATGGTGATAGAATTCAGATTCTGCAAATGATGGTGATGGCACATAGACTCTGCACATGATCTTGTTGGAATTCAGACGCTGCAAATGATGGTGGTGGAATTCAGACTCTGCACATGGTGGTGATGGAATTCAGCACAGTACATGGTAGTGATGGAATTCAGACACAGCACATGACATTGATGGAATACAGAGAGTGAACGTGGTGGTGATGGAATTCAGACTCGGCACATGACGTTGATGGAATACAGACTCTGAACATGGTGGTGATGGATTTCAGACTCTGAACATTGTTGTGATGGAATTCAGACACTGCACATGATGGTGATAGAATTCAGACACTGCACATGATGGTGATGGAATTCAAACACGGCACCTCATGGTGATGGAATTCAGACTCTGCGCATGATGGTGACGAAATACAGACACTGCACATGATGGTGATGGAATACAGACACTGCACACGATGCTGACTGAATTAGACACTGCACATGATAGTGATGGATTTCAGGCTCTGCACTTGGTGGTGATGGAATTCAGACACTGCGCCTGATGGTGATAGAATTCAGACACTGCACATGATGGTGATGGAATTCAGACACTTCACATGGTGGTGATGGAATTCAGACTCTGCACATGGTGGTGATGGAATTCAGACACAGCAAATGATGCTGAAGGAAGTCAGTATCTGCACATGGTGGTGATGGAATTCAGACTCTGCACATGGTGGTGATGGAATTCAGACACAGCTAATGATAGTGGTGGATTTCAGAAACTGCACATGATGGTGATTGAATTCAGACTCTGCACATGATGGTCATGGAATTCTGACACAGCACCTGATGCTGATGGCATTTAGTCTCTGCACATGATGGTGATCGATTTCAGATACAGCACATGATGCTGATGGAATTCAGACACAGCACATGATGGTGATAGAATTCAGATTCTGCAAATGATGGTGATGGCACATAGACTCTGCACATGATCTTGATGGAATTCAGACGCTGCAAATCATGGTGGTGGAATTCAGACTCTGCACATGGTGGTGATGGAATTCAGCACAGCACATGGGAGTGATGGAATACAGACACAGCACATGACATTGATGGAATACAGAGAGTGAACGTGGTGGTGATGGAATTCAGACTCGGCACATGACGTTGATGGAATACAGACTCTGAACATGGTGGTGATGGATTTCAGACTCTGAACATTGTTGTGATGGAATTCAGACTCTGCACATGATGGTGACGAAATACAGACACTGCACATGATGGTGATGGAATACAGACACTGCACATGAAGGTGATGGAATTCAGACACTGCAAATGATGGTGGTGGAATTCAGACACTGCAAATGATGGTGGTGGAATTCAGACACTTCACATGGTGGTAATGGAATTCAGACTCTGCACATGGTAGTGATGGAATTCAGACACAGCAAATGATAGTGGTGGAATTCAGACACTGCACATGGTGGTGATGGAATTCAGACACAGCAAATGATGGTGGTGGAATTCAGACACTGCACATGGTGGTGATGGAATTCAGACTCGGCACATGACGTTGATGGAATACAGACTCTGAACATGGTGGTGATGGATTTCAGACTCTGAACATGGTTGTGATGGAATTCAGACTCTGCACATGATGGTGATAGAATTCAGACACTGCACATGATGGTGATGGAATTCAAACACGGCACATCATGGTGATGGAATTCAGACTCTGCGCATGATGGTGACGAAATACAGACACTGCACATGATGGTGATGGAATACAGACACTGCACATGATGCTGACTGAATTAGACACTGCACATGATAGTGATGGATTTCAGACTCTGAACTTGGTGGTGATGGAATTCAGACACTGCGCCTGATGGTGATAGAATTCAGACACTGCACATGAAGGTGATGGAATTCAGACACTTCACATGGTGGTGTTGGAATTCAGACGCTGCACATGGTGGTGATGGAATTCAGACACAGCAAATGATGGTGGTGGAATTCAGACACTGCACATGGTGGTGATGGAATTCAGACTCTGCACATGGTGGTGATGGAATTCAGACACAGCAAATGATAGTGGTGGATTTCAGAAACTGCACATGATGGTGATTGAATTCAGACTCTGCACATGATGGTGATGGCATAAACAAACAGCACATTATGTTGATGGAATTCAGTCTCTGCACATGATTGTGATGGCATACAGACAGTGCACATGATAGTTATGGTATATACACACCGCACATGATGGTGATGTAATTCAGACTCTGCATATGATGGTGAAGGAATTCATACACTGCACATGTTCATCATGAATTCAGACACTGCACATGGTGGTGATGGAATTCAGACTCGGCACATGACGTTGATGGAATACAGACTCTGAACATGGTGGTGATGGATTTCAGACTCTGAACATGGTTGTGATGGAATTCAGACACTGCACATGATGGTGATAGAATTCAGACACTGCACATGATGGTGATGGAATTCAAACACGGCACCTCATGGTGATGGAATTCAGACGCTGCGCATGATGGTGACGAAATACAGACACTGCACATGGTGGTGATGGAATTCAGACTCTGCACATGGTGGTGATGGAGTTCAGACACAGCAAATGATAGTGGTGGATTTCAGAAACTGCACATGATGGTGATTGAATTCAGACTCTGCACATGATGGTCATGGAATTCTGACACTGCACCTGATGCTGATGGCATTTAGTCTCTGCACATGACGGTGATCGATTTCAGATACAGCACATGATGCTGATGGAATTCAGACACAGCACATGATGGTGATAGAATTCAGATTCTGCAAATGATGGTGATGGCACATAGACTCTGCACATGATCTTGTTGGAATTCAGACGCTGCAAATGATGGTGGTGGAATTCAGACTCTGCACATGGTGGTGATGGAAATCAGCACAGTACATGGTAGTGATGGAATTCAGACACAGCACATGACATTGATGGAATACAGAGAGTGAACGTGGTGGTGATGGAATTCAGACTCGGCACATGACGTTGATGGAATACAGACTCTGAACATGGTGGTGATGGATTTCAGACTCTGAACATTGTTGTGATGGAATTCAGACACTGCACATGATGGTGATAGAATTCAGACACTGCACATGATGGTGATGGAATTCAAACACGGCACCTCATGGTGATGGAATTCAGACTCTGCGCATGATGCTGACGAAATACAGACACTGCACATGATGGTGATGGAATACAGACACTGCACACGATGCTGACTGAATTAGACACTGCACATGATAGTGATGGATTTCAGACTCTGAACTTGATGGTGATGGAATTCAGACACTGCGCCTGATGGTGATAGAATTCAGACACTGCACATGATGGTGATGGAATTCAGACACTTCACATGGTGGTGATGGAATTCAGACTCTGCACATGGTGGTGATGGAATTCAGACACAGCAAATGATGGTGGTGGAATTCAGACACTGCACATGGTGGTGATGGAATTCAGACTCTGCACATGGTGGTGATGGAATTCAGACACAGCAAATGATAGTGGTGGATTTCAGAAACTGCACATGATGGTGATTGAATTCAGACTCTGCACATGATGGTCATGGAATTCTGACACAGCACCTGATGCTGATGGCATTTAGTCTCTGCACATGATGGTGATCGATTTCAGATACAGCACATGATGCTGATGGAATTCAGACACAGCACATGATGGTGATAGAATTCAGATTCTGCAAATGATGGTGATGGCACATAGACTCTGCACATGATCTTGATGGAATTCAGACGCTGCAAATGATGGTGGTGGAATTCAGACTCTGCACATGGTGGTGTTGGAATTCAGCACAGCACATGGGAGTGATGGAATACAGACACAGCACATGACATTGATGGAATACAGAGAGTGAACGTGGTGGTGATGGAATTCAGACTCGGCACATGACGTTGATGGAATACAGACTCTGAACATGGTGGTGATGGATTTCAGACTCTGAACATTGTTGTGATGGAATTCAGACACTGCACATGATGGTGATAGAATTCAGACACTGCACATGATGGTGATGGAATTCAAACACGGCACATCATGGTGATGGAATTCAGACTCTGCACATGATGGTGACGAAATACAGACACTGCACATGATGGTGATGGAATACAGACACTGCACACGATGCTGACTGAATTAGACACTGCACATGATAGTGATGGATTTCAGGCTCTGCACTTGGTGGTGATGGAATTCAGACACTGCGCCTGATGGTGATAGAATTCAGACACTGCACATGATGGTGATGGAATTCAGACACTGCACATGATATGATGGATTTCAGACTCTGAACTTGGTGGTGATGGAATTCAGACACTGCACATGAAGGTGATGGAATTCAGACACTGCAAATGATGGTGGTGGAATTCAGACACTTCACATGGTGGTAATGGAATTCAGACTCTGCACATGGTAGTGATGGAATTCAGACACAGCAAATGATAGTGGTGGAATTCAGACACTGCACATGGTGGTGATGGAATTCAGACACAGCACATGGTGGTGATGGAATTCAGACTCGGCACATGACGTTGATGGAATACAGACTCTGAACATGGTGGTGATGGATTTCAGACTCTGAACATGGTTGTGATGGAATTCAGACACTGCACATGATGGTGATAGAATTCAGACACTGCACATGATGGTGATGGAATTCAAACACGGCACATCATGGTGATGGAATTCAGACTCTGCGCATGATGGTGACGAAATACAGACACTGCACATGATGGTGATGGAATACAGACACTGCACATGATGCTGACTGAATTAGACACTGCACATGATAGTGATGGATTTCAGACTCTGAACTTGGTGGTGATGGAATTCAGACACTGCGCCTGATGGTGATAGAATTCAGACACTGCACATGAAGGTGATGGAATTCAGACACTGCACATGAAGGTGATGGAATTCAGACACTGCAAATGATGGTGGTGGAATTCAGACACTTCACATGGTGGTGTTGGAATTCAGACTCTGCACATGGTGGTGATGGAATTCAGACACAGCAAATGATGGTGGTGGAATTCAGACACTGCACATGGTGGTGATGGAATTCAGACTCTGCACATGGTGGTGATGGAATTCAGACACAGCAAATGATAGTGGTGGATTTCAGAAACTGCACATGATGGTGATTGAATTCAGACTCTGCACATGATGGTGATGGCATAAACAAACAGCACATTATGTTGATGGAATTCAGTCTCTGCACATGATTGTGATGGCATACAGACAGTGCACATGATAGTTATGGTATATACACACCGCACATGATGGTGATGTAATTCAGACACTGCACATGATGGTGATGGAATTCAAACACGGCACCTCATGGTGATGGAATTCAGACTCTGCGCATGATGGTGACGAAATACAGACACTGCACATGATGGTGATGGAATACAGACACTGCACACGATGCTGACTGAATTAGACACTGCACATGATAGTGATGGATTTCAGACTCTGAACTTGATGGTGATGGAATTCAGACACTGCTCCTGATGGTGATAGAATTCAGACACTGCACATGATGGTGATGGAATTCAGACACTGCACATGAAGGTGATGGAATTCAGACACTGCAAATGATGGTGGTGGATTTCAGACTCTGAACTTGGTTGTGATGGAATTCAGACACTGTACATGATGGTGATAGAATTCAGACACTGCACATGATGGTGATGGAATTCAAACACGGCACATCATGGTGATGGAATTCAGACTCTGCGCATGATGGTGACGAAATACAGACACTGCACATGATGGTGATGGAATACAGACACTGCACACGATGCTGACTGAATTAGACACTGCACATGATAGTGATGGATTTCAGACTCTGAACTTGATGGTGATGGAATTCAGACACTGCGCCTGATGGTGATAGAATTCAGACACTGCACATGAAGGTGATGGAATTCAGACACTGCAAATGATGGTGGTGTAATTCAGACACTTCACATGGTGGTGATGGAATTCAGACTCTGCACATGGTGGTGATGGAATTCAGACACAGCAAATGATAGTGGTGGATTTCAGAAACTGCACATGATGGTGATTGAATTCAGACTCTGCACATGATGGTCATGGAATTCTGACACTGCACCTGATGCTGATGGCATTTAGTCTCTGCACATGACGGTGATCGATTTCAGATACAGCACATGATGCTGATGGAATTCAGACACAGCACATGATGGTGATAGAATTCAGATTCTGCAAATGATGGTGATGGCACATAGACTCTGCACATGATCTTGTTGGAATTCAGACGCTGCAAATGATGGTGGTGGAATTCAGACTCTGCACATGGTGGTGATGGAATTCAGCACAGTACATGGTAGTGATGGAATTCAGACACAGCACATGACATTGATGGAATACAGAGAGTGAACGTGGTGGTGATGGAATTCAGACTCGGCACATGACGTTGATGGAATACAGACTCTGAACATGGTGGTGATGGATTTCAGACTCTGAACATTGTTGTGATGGAATTCAGACACTGCACATGATGGTGATAGAATTCAGACACTGCACATGATGGTGATGGAATTCAAACACGGCACCTCATGGTGATGGAATTCAGACTCTGCGCATGATGCTGACGAAATACAGACACTGCACATGATGGTGATGGAATACAGACACTGCACACGATGCTGACTGAATTAGACACTGCACATGATAGTGATGGATTTCAGACTCTGAACTTGATGGTGATGGAATTCAGACACTGCGCCTGATGGTGATAGAATTCAGACACTGCACATGGTGGTGATGGAATTCAGACTCTGCACATGGTGGTGATGGAATTCAGACACAGCAAATGATGGTGGTGGAATTCAGACACTGCACATGGTGGTGATGGAATTCAGACTCTGCACATGGTGGTGATGGAATTCAGACACAGCAAATGATAGTGGTGGATTTCAGAAACTGCACATGATGGTGATTGAATTCAGACTCTGCACATGATGGTCATGGAATTCTGACACAGCACCTGATGCTGATGGCATTTAGTCTCTGCACATGATGGTGATCGATTTCAGATACAGCACATGATGCTGATGGAATTCAGACACAGCACATGATGGTGATAGAATTCAGATTCTGCAAATGATGGTGATGGCACATAGACTCTGCACATGATCTTGATGGAATTCAGACGCTGCAAATGATGGTGGTGGAATTCAGACTCTGCACATGGTGGTGATGGAATTCAGCACAGCACATGGGAGTGATGGAATACAGACACAGCACATGACATTGATGGAATACAGAGAGTGAACGTGGTGGTGATGGAATTCAGACTCGGCACATGACGTTGATGGAATACAGACTCTGAACATGGTGGTGATGGATTTCAGACTCTGAACATTGTTGTGATGGAATTCAGACACTGCACATGATGGTGATAGAATTCAGACACTGCACATGATGGTGATCGAATTCAAACACGGCACATCATGGTGATGGAATTCAGACTCTGCACATGATGGTGACGAAATACAGACACTGCACATGATGGTGATGGAATACAGACACTGCACACGATGCTGACTGAATTAGACACTGCACATGATAGTGATGGATTTCAGGCTCTGCACTTGGTGGTGATGGAATTCAGACACTGCGCCTGATGGTGATAGAATTCAGACACTGCACATGATGGTGATGGAATTCAGACACTGCACATGATATGATGGATTTCAGACTCTGAACTTGGTGGTGATGGAATTCAGACACTGCACATGAAGGTGATGGAATTCAGACACTGCAAATGATGGTGGTGGAATTCAGACACTTCACATGGTGGTAATGGAATTCAGACTCTGCACATGGTAGTGATGGAATTCAGACACAGCAAATGATAGTGGTGGAATTCAGACACTGCACATGGTGGTGATGGAATTCAGACTCTGCGCATGATGGTGACGAAATACAGACACTGCACATGATGGTGATGGAATACAGACACTGCACATGATGCTGACTGAATTAGACACTGCACATGATAGTGATGGATTTCAGACTCTGAACTTGGTGGTGATGGAATTCAGACACTGCGCCTGATGGTGATAGAATTCAGACACTGCACATGAAGGTGATGGAATTCAGACACTTCACATGGTGGTGTTGGAATTCAGACGCTGCACATGGTGGTGATGGAATTCAGACACAGCAAATGATGGTGGTGGAATTCAGACACTGCACATGGTGGTGATGGAATTCAGACTCTGCACATGGTGGTGATGGAATTCAGACACAGCAAATGATAGTGGTGGATTTCAGAAACTGCACATGATGGTGATTGAATTCAGACTCTGCACATGATGGTGATGGCATAAACAAACAGCACATTATGTTGATGGAATTCAGTCTCTGCACATGATTGTGATGGCATACAGACAGTGCACATGATAGTTATGGTATATACACACCGCACATGATGGTGATGTAATTCAGACTCTGCATATGATGGTGAAGGAATTCATACACTGCACATGTTCATCATGAATTCAGACACTGCACATGGTGGTGATGGAATTCAGACTCGGCACATGACGTTGATGGAATACAGACTCTGAACATGGTGGTGATGGATTTCAGACTCTGAACATGGTTGTGATGGAATTCAGACACTGCACATGATGGTGATAGAATTCAGACACTGCACATGATGGTGATGGAATTCAGACACGGCACCTCATGGTGATGGAATTCAGACGCTGCGCATGATGGTGACGAAATACAGACACTGCACATGGTGGTGATGGAATTCAGACTCTGCACATGGTGGTGATGGAGTTCAGACACAGCAAATGATAGTGGTGGATTTCAGAAACTGCACATGATGGTGATTGAATTCAGACTCTGCACATGATGGTCATGGAATTCTGACACTGCACCTGATGCTGATGGCATTTAGTCTCTGCACATGACGGTGATCGATTTCAGATACAGCACATGATGCTGATGGAATTCAGACACAGCACATGATGGTGATAGAATTCAGATTCTGCAAATGATGGTGATGGCACATAGACTCTGCACATGATCTTGTTGGAATTCAGACGCTGCAAATGATGGTGGTGGAATTCAGACTCTGCACATGGTGGTGATGGAATTCAGCACAGTACATGGTAGTGATGGAATTCAGACACAGCACATGACATTGATGGAATACAGAGAGTGAACGTGGTGGTGATGGAATTCAGACTCGGCACATGACGTTGATGGAATACAGACTCTGAACATGGTGGTGATGGATTTCAGACTCTGAACATTGTTGTGATGGAATTCAGACACTGCACATGATGGTGATAGAATTCAGACACTGCACATGATGGTGATGGAATTCAAACACGGCACCTCATGGTGATGGAATTCAGACTCTGCGCATGATGCTGACGAAATACAGACACTGCACATGATGGTGATGGAATACAGACACTGCACACGATGCTGACTGAATTAGACACTGCACATGATAGTGATGGATTTCAGACTCTGAACTTGATGGTGATGGAATTCAGACACTGCGCCTGATGGTGATAGAATTCAGACACTGCACATGATGGTGATGGAATTCAGACACTTCACATGGTGGTGATGGAATTCAGACTCTGCACATGGTGGTGATGGAATTCAGACACAGCAAATGATGGTGGTGGAATTCAGACACTGCACATGGTGGTGATGGAATTCAGACTCTGCACATGGTGGTGATGGAATTCAGACACAGCAAATGATAGTGGTGGATTTCAGAAACTGCACATGATGGTGATTGAATTCAGACTCTGCACATGATGGTCATGGAATTCTGACACAGCACCTGATGCTGATGGCATTTAGTCTCTGCACATGATGGTGATCGATTTCAGATACAGCACATGATGCTGATGGAATTCAGACACAGCACATGATGGTGATAGAATTCAGATTCTGCAAATGATGGTGATGGCACATAGACTCTGCACATGATCTTGATGGAATTCAGACGCTGCAAATGATGGTGGTGGAATTCAGACTCTGCACATGGTGGTGTTGGAATTCAGCACAGCACATGGGAGTGATGGAATACAGACACAGCACATGACATTGATGGAATACAGAGAGTGAACGTGGTGGTGATGGAATTCAGACTCGGCACATGACGTTGATGGAATACAGACTCTGAACATGGTGGTGATGGATTTCAGACTCTGAACATTGTTGTGATGGAATTCAGACACTGCACATGATGGTGATAGAATTCAGACACTGCACATGATGGTGATGGAATTCAAACACGGCACATCATGGTGATGGAATTCAGACTCTGCACATGATGGTGACGAAATACAGACACTGCACATGATGGTGATGGAATACAGACACTGCACACGATGCTGACTGAATTAGACACTGCACATGATAGTGATGGATTTCAGGCTCTGCACTTGGTGGTGATGGAATTCAGACACTGCGCCTGATGGTGATAGAATTCAGACACTGCACATGATGGTGATGGAATTCAGACACTGCACATGATATGATGGATTTCAGACTCTGAACTTGGTGGTGATGGAATTCAGACACTGCACATGAAGGTGATGGAATTCAGACACTGCAAATGATGGTGGTGGAATTCAGACACTTCACATGGTGGTAATGGAATTCAGACTCTGCACATGGTAGTGATGGAATTCAGACACAGCAAATGATAGTGGTGGAATTCAGACACTGCACATGGTGGTGATGGAATTCAGACACAGCACATGGTGGTGATGGAATTCAGACTCGGCACATGACGTTGATGGAATACAGACTCTGAACATGGTGGTGATGGATTTCAGACTCTGAACATGGTTGTGATGGAATTCAGACACTGCACATGATGGTGATAGAATTCAGACACTGCACATGATGGTGATGGAATTCAAACACGGCACATCATGGTGATGGAATTCAGACTCTGCGCATGATGGTGACGAAATACAGACACTGCACATGATGGTGATGGAATACAGACACTGCACATGATGCTGACTGAATTAGACACTGCACATGATAGTGATGGATTTCAGACTCTGAACTTGGTGGTGATGGAATTCAGACACTGCGCCTGATGGTGATAGAATTCAGACACTGCACATGATGGTGATGGAATTCAGACACTGCACATGAAGGTGATGGAATTCAGACACTGCAAATGATGGTGGTGGAATTCAGACACTTCACATGGTGGTGTTGGAATTCAGACTCTGCACATGGTGGTGATGGAATTCAGACACAGCAAATGATGGTGGTGGAATTCAGACACTGCACATGGTGGTGATGGAATTCAGACTCTGCACATGGTGGTGATGGAATTCAGACACAGCAAATGATAGTGGTGGATTTCAGAAACTGCACATGATGGTGATTGAATTCAGACTCTGCACATGATGGTGATGGCATAAACAAACAGCACATTATGTTGATGGAATTCAGTCTCTGCACATGATTGTGATGGCATACAGACAGTGCACATGATAGTTATGGTATATACACACCGCACATGATGGTGATGTAATTCAGACACTGCACATGATGGTGATGGAATTCAAACACGGCACCTCATGGTGATGGAATTCAGACTCTGCGCATGATGGTGACGAAATACAGACACTGCACATGATGGTGATGGAATACAGACACTGCACACGATGCTGACTGAATTAGACACTGCACATGATAGTGATGGATTTCAGACTCTGAACTTGATGGTGATGGAATTCAGACACTGCTCCTGATGGTGATAGAATTCAGACACTGCACATGATGGTGATGGAATTCAGACACTGCACATGAAGGTGATGGAATTCAGACACTGCAAATGATGGTGGTGGATTTCAGACTCTGAACTTGGTTGTGATGGAATTCAGACACTGTACATGATGGTGATAGAATTCAGACACTGCTCATGATGGTGATGGAATTCAAACACGGCACATCATGGTGATGGAATTCAGACTCTGCGCATGATGGTGACGAAATACAGACACTGCACATGATGGTGATGGAATACAGACACTGCACACGATGCTGACTGAATTAGACACTGCACATGATAGTGATGGATTTCAGACTCTGAACTTGATGGTGATGGAATTCAGACACTGCGCCTGATGGTGATAGAATTCAGACACTGCACATGAAGGTGATGGAATTCAGACACTGCAAATGATGGTGGTGTAATTCAGACACTTCACATGGTGGTGATGGAATTCAGACTCTGCACATGGTGGTGATGGAATTCAGACACAGCAAATGATAGTGGTGGATTTCAGAAACTGCACATGATGGTGATTGAATTCAGACTCTGCACATGATGGTCATGGAATTCTGACACTGCACCTGATGCTGATGGCATTTAGTCTCTGCACATGACGGTGATCGATTTCAGATACAGCACATGATGCTGATGGAATTCAGACACAGCACATGATGGTGATAGAATTCAGATTCTGCAAATGATGGTGATGGCACATAGACTCTGCACATGATCTTGTTGGAATTCAGACGCTGCAAATGATGGTGGTGGAATTCAGACTCTGCACATGGTGGTGATGGAATTCAGCACAGTACATGGTAGTGATGGAATTCAGACACAGCACATGACATTGATGGAATACAGAGAGTGAACGTGGTGGTGATGGAATTCAGACTCGGCACATGACGTTGATGGAATACAGACTCTGAACATGGTGGTGATGGATTTCAGACTCTGAACATTGTTGTGATGGAATTCAGACACTGCACATGATGGTGATAGAATTCAGACACTGCACATGATGGTGATGGAATTCAAACACGGCACCTCATGGTGATGGAATTCAGACTCTGCGCATGATGCTGACGAAATACAGACACTGCACATGATGGTGATGGAATACAGACACTGCACACGATGCTGACTGAATTAGACACTGCACATGATAGTGATGGATTTCAGACTCTGAACTTGATGGTGATGGAATTCAGACACTGCGCCTGATGGTGATAGAATTCAGACACTGCACATGGTGGTGATGGAATTCAGACTCTGCACATGGTGGTGATGGAATTCAGACACAGCAAATGATGGTGGTGGAATTCAGACACTGCACATGGTGGTGATGGAATTCAGACTCTGCACATGGTGGTGATGGAATTCAGACACAGCAAATGATAGTGGTGGATTTCAGAAACTGCACATGATGGTGATTGAATTCAGACTCTGCACATGATGGTCATGGAATTCTGACACAGCACCTGATGCTGATGGCATTTAGTCTCTGCACATGATGGTGATCGATTTCAGATACAGCACATGATGCTGATGGAATTCAGACACAGCACATGATGGTGATAGAATTCAGATTCTGCAAATGATGGTGATGGCACATAGACTCTGCACATGATCTTGATGGAATTCAGACGCTGCAAATGATGGTGGTGGAATTCAGACTCTGCACATGGTGGTGATGGAATTCAGCACAGCACATGGGAGTGATGGAATACAGACACAGCACATGACATTGATGGAATACAGAGAGTGAACGTGGTGGTGATGGAATTCAGACTCGGCACATGACGTTGATGGAATACAGACTCTGAACATGGTGGTGATGGATTTCAGACTCTGAACATTGTTGTGATGGAATTCAGACACTGCACATGATGGTGATAGAATTCAGACACTGCACATGATGGTGATCGAATTCAAACACGGCACATCATGGTGATGGAATTCAGACTCTGCACATGATGGTGACGAAATACAGACACTGCACATGATGGTGATGGAATACAGACACTGCACACGATGCTGACTGAATTAGACACTGCACATGATAGTGATGGATTTCAGGCTCTGCACTTGGTGGTGATGGAATTCAGACACTGCGCCTGATGGTGATAGAATTCAGACACTGCACATGATGGTGATGGAATTCAGACACTGCACATGATATGATGGATTTCAGACTCTGAACTTGGTGGTGATGGAATTCAGACACTGCAAATGATGGTGGTGGAATTCAGACACTTCACATGGTGGTAATGGAATTCAGACTCTGCACATGGTAGTGATGGAATTCAGACACAGCAAATGATAGTGGTGGAATTCAGACACTGCACATGGTGGTGATGGAATTCAGACACAGCAAATGATGGTGGTGGAATTCAGACACTGCACATGGTGGTGATGGAATTCAGACTCGGCACATGACGTTGATGGAATACAGACTCTGAACATGGTGGTGATGGATTTCAGACTCTGAACATGGTTGTGATGGAATTCAGACACTGCACATGATGGTGATAGAATTCAGACACTGCACATGATGGTGATGGAATTCAAACACGGCACATCATGGTGATGGAATTCAGACTGTGCACATGATGGTGATGAAATACAGACACTGCACATGATGGTGATGGAATACAGACACTGCACACGATGCTGACTGAATTAGACACTGCACAAGATAGTGATGGATTTCAGGCTCTGCACTTGGTGGTGATGGAATTCAGACACTGCGCCTGATGGTGATAGAATTCAGACACTGCACATGATGGTGATGGAATTCAGACACTTCACATGGTGGTGATGGAATTCAGACTCTGCACATGGTGGTGATGGAATTCAGACACAGCAAATGATGGTGGTGGAATTCAGACACTGCACATGGTGGTGATGGAATTCAGACTCTGCACATGGTGGTGATGGAATTCAGACACAGCAAATGATAGTGGTGGATTTCAGAAACTGCACATGATGGTGATTGAATTCAGACTCTGCACATGATGGTCATGGAATTCTGACACAGCACCTGATGCTGATGGCATTTAGTCTCTGCACATGATGGTGATCGATTTCAGATACAGCACATGATGCTGATGGAATTCAGACACAGCACATGATGGTGATAGAATTCAGATTCTGCAAATGATGGTGATGGCACATAGACTCTGCACATGATCTTGATGGAATTCAGACGCTGCAAATGATGGTGGTGGAATTCAGACTCTGCACATGGTGGTGTTGGAATTCAGCACAGCACATGGGAGTGATGGAATACAGACACAGCACATGACATTGATGGAATACAGAGAGTGAACGTGGTGGTGATGGAATTCAGACTCGGCACATGACGTTGATGGAATACAGACTCTGAACATGGTGGTGATGGATTTCAGACTCTGAACATTGTTGTGATGGAATTCAGACACTGCACATGATGGTGATAGAATTCAGACACTGCACATGATGGTGATGGAATTCAAACACGGCACATCATGGTGATGGAATTCAGACTCTGCACATGATGGTGACGAAATACAGACACTGCACATGATGGTGATGGAATACAGACACTGCACACGATGCTGACTGAATTAGACACTGCACATGATAGTGATGGATTTCAGGCTCTGCACTTGGTGGTGATGGAATTCAGACACTGCGCCTGATGGTGATAGAATTCAGACACTGCACATGATGGTGATGGAATTCAGACACTGCACATGATATGATGGATTTCAGACTCTGAACTTGGTGGTGATGGAATTCAGACACTGCACATGAAGGTGATGGAATTCAGACACTGCAAATGATGGTGGTGGAATTCAGACACTTCACATGGTGGTAATGGAATTCAGACTCTGCACATGGTAGTGATGGAATTCAGACACAGCAAATGATAGTGGTGGAATTCAGACACTGCACATGGTGGTGATGGAATTCAGACACAGCACATGGTGGTGATGGAATTCAGACTCGGCACATGACGTTGATGGAATACAGACTCTGAACATGGTGGTGATGGATTTCAGACTCTGAACATGGTTGTGATGGAATTCAGACACTGCACATGATGGTGATAGAATTCAGACACTGCACATGATGGTGATGGAATTCAAACACGGCACATCATGGTGATGGAATTCAGACTCTGCGCATGATGGTGACGAAATACAGACACTGCACATGATGGTGATGGAATACAGACACTGCACATGATGCTGACTGAATTAGACACTGCACATGATAGTGATGGATTTCAGACTCTGAACTTGGTGGTGATGGAATTCAGACACTGCACATGAAGGTGATGGAATTCAGACACTGCAAATGATGGTGGTGGAATTCAGACACTTCACATGGTGGTGTTGGAATTCAGACTCTGCACATGGTGGTGATGGAATTCAGACACAGCAAATGATAGTGGTGGATTTCAGAAACTGCACATGATGGTGATTGAATTCAGACTCTGCACATGATGGTGATGGCATAAACAAACAGCACATTATGTTGATGGAATTCAGTCTCTGCACATGATTGTGATGGCATACAGACAGTGCACATGATAGTTATGGTATATACACACCGCACATGATGGTGATGTAATTCAGACACTGCACATGATGGTGATGGAATTCAAACACGGCACCTCATGGTGATGGAATTCAGACTCTGCGCATGATGGTGACGAAATACAGACACTGCACATGATGGTGATGGAATACAGACACTGCACACGATGCTGACTGAATTAGACACTGCACATGATAGTGATGGATTTCAGACTCTGAACTTGATGGTGATGGAATTCAGACACTGCTCCTGATGGTGATAGAATTCAGACACTGCACATGATGGTGATGGAATTCAGACACTGCACATGAAGGTGATGGAATTCAGACACTGCAAATGATGGTGGTGGATTTCAGACTCTGAACTTGGTTGTGATGGAATTCAGACACTGTACATGATGGTGATAGAATTCAGACACTGCACATGATGGTGATGGAATTCAAACACGGCACATCATGGTGATGGAATTCAGACTCTGCGCATGATGGTGACGAAATACAGACACTGCACATGATGGTGATGGAATACAGACACTGCACACGATGCTGACTGAATTAGACACTGCACATGATAGTGATGGATTTCAGACTCTGAACTTGATGGTGATGGAATTCAGACACTGCGCCTGATGGTGATAGAATTCAGACACTGCACATGAAGGTGATGGAATTCAGACACTGCAAATGATGGTGGTGTAATTCAGACACTTCACATGGTGGTGATGGAATTCAGACTCTGCACATGGTGGTGATGGAATTCAGACACAGCAAATGATAGTGGTGGATTTCAGAAACTGCACATGATGGTGATTGAATTCAGACTCTGCACATGATGGTCATGGAATTCTGACACTGCACCTGATGCTGATGGCATTTAGTCTCTGCACATGACGGTGATCGATTTCAGATACAGCACATGATGCTGATGGAATTCAGACACAGCACATGATGGTGATAGAATTCAGATTCTGCAAATGATGGTGATGGCACATAGACTCTGCACATGATCTTGTTGGAATTCAGACGCTGCAAATGATGGTGGTGGAATTCAGACTCTGCACATGGTGGTGATGGAATTCAGCACAGTACATGGTAGTGATGGAATTCAGACACAGCACATGACATTGATGGAATACAGAGAGTGAACGTGGTGGTGATGGAATTCAGACTCGGCACATGACGTTGATGGAATACAGACTCTGAACATGGTGGTGATGGATTTCAGACTCTGAACATTGTTGTGATGGAATTCAGACACTGCACATGATGGTGATAGAATTCAGACACTGCACATGATGGTGATGGAATTCAAACACGGCACCTCATGGTGACGGAATTCAGACTCTGCGCATGATGCTGACGAAATACAGACACTGCACATGATGGTGATGGAATACAGACACTGCACACGATGCTGACTGAATTAGACACTGCACATGATAGTGATGGATTTCAGACTCTGAACTTGATGGTGATGGAATTCAGACACTGCACCTGATGGTGATAGAATTCAGACACTGCACATGGTGGTGATGGAATTCAGACTCTGCACATGGTGGTGATGGAATTCAGACACAGCAAATGATGGTGGTGGAATTCAGACACTGCACATGGTGGTGATGGAATTCAGACTCTGCACATGGTGGTGATGGAATTCAGACACAGCAAATGATAGTGGTGGATTTCAGAAACTGCACATGATGGTGATTGAATTCAGACTCTGCACATGATGGTCATGGAATTCTGACACAGCACCTGATGCTGATGGCATTTAGTCTCTGCACATGATGGTGATCGATTTCAGATACAGCACATGATGCTGATGGAATTCAGACACAGCACATGATGGTGATAGAATTCAGATTCTGCAAATGATGGTGATGGCACATAGACTCTGCACATGATCTTGATGGAATTCAGACGCTGCAAATGATGGTGGTGGAATTCAGACTCTGCACATGGTGGTGATGGAATTCAGCACAGCACATGGGAGTGATGGAATACAGACACAGCACATGACATTGATGGAATACAGAGAGTGAACGTGGTGGTGATGGAATTCAGACTCGGCACATGACGTTGATGGAATACAGACTCTGAACATGGTGGTGATGGATTTCAGACTCTGAACATTGTTGTGATGGAATTCAGACACTGCACATGATGGTGATAGAATTCAGACACTGCACATGATGGTGATCGAATTCAAACACGGCACATCATGGTGATGGAATTCAGACTCTGCACATGATGGTGACGAAATACAGACACTGCACATGATGGTGATGGAATACAGACACTGCACACGATGCTGACTGAATTAGACACTGCACATGATAGTGATGGATTTCAGGCTCTGCACTTGGTGGTGATGGAATTCAGACACTGCGCCTGATGGTGATTGAATTCAGACACTGCACATGATGGTGATGGAATTCAGACACTGCACATGATATGATGGATTTCAGACTCTGAACTTGGTGGTGATGGAATTCAGACACTGCACATGAAGGTGATGGAATTCAGACACTGCAAATGATGGTGGTGGAATTCAGACACTTCACATGGTGGTAATGGAATTCAGACTCTGCACATGGTAGTGATGGAATTCAGACACAGCAAATGATAGTGGTGGAATTCAGACACTGCACATGGTGGTGATGGAATTCAGACACAGCAAATGATGGTGGTGGAATTCAGACACTGCACATGGTGGTGATGGAATTCAGACTCGGCACATGACGTTGATGGAATACAGACTCTGAACATGGTGGTGATGGATTTCAGACTCTGAACATGGTTGTGATGGAATTCAGACACTGCACATGATGGTGATGGAATTCAAACACGGCACATCATGGTGATGGAATTCAGACTGTGCACATGATGGTGATGAAATACAGACACTGCACATGATGGTGATGGAATACAGACACTGCACACGATGCTGACTGAATTAGACACTGCACAAGATAGTGATGGATTTCAGGCTCTGCACTTGGTGGTGATGGAATTCAGACACTGCGCCTGATGGTGATAGAATTCAGACACTGCACATGATGGTGATGGAATTCAGACACTGCACATGATATGATGGATTTCAGACTCTGAACTTGGTGGTGATGGAATTCAGACACTGCACATGAAGGTGATGGAATTCAGACACTGCAAATGATGGTATTGGAATTCAGACACTTCACATTGTGGTAATGGAATTCAGACTATGCACATGGTAGTGATGGAATTCAGACACAGCAAATGATATTGGTGGAATTCAGACACTGCACATGGTGGTGATGGAATTCAGACACAGCAAATGATGGTGGTGGAATTCAGACACTGCACATGGTGGTGATGGAATTCAGACTCGGCACATGACGTTGATGGAATACAGACTCTGAACATGGTGGTGATGGATTTCAGACTCTGAACATGGTTGTGATGGAATTCAGACACTGCACATGATGGTGATAGAATTCAGACACTGCACATGATGGTGATGGAATTCAAACACGGCACATCATGGTGATGGAATTCAGACTCTGCGCATGATGGTGACGAAATACAGACACTGCACATGATGGTGATGGAATACAGACACTGCACACGATGCTGACTGAATTAGACACTGCACATGATAGTGATGGATTTCAGACTCTGAACTTGGTGGTGATGGAATTCAGACACTGCGCCTGATGGTGATAGAATTCAGACACTGCACATGATGGTGATGGAATTCAGACACTGCACATGAAGGTGATGGAATTCAGACACTGCAAATGATGGTGGTGGAATTCAGACACTTCACATGGTGGTGTTGGAATTCAGACTCTGCACATGGTGGTGATGGAATTCAGACACAGCAAATGATGGTGGTGGAATTCAGACACAGCAAATGATGGTGGTGGATTTCAGACTCTGAACATGGTTGTGATGGAATTCAGACACTGTACATGATGGTGATAGAATTCAGACACTGCACATGATGGTGATGGAATTCAAACACGGCACATCATGGTGATGGAATTCAGACTCTGCGCATGATGGTGACGAAATACAGACACTGCACATGATGGTGATGGAATACAGACACTGCACACGATGCTGACTGAATTAGGCACTGCACATGATAGTGATGGATTTCAGACTCTGAACTTGATGGTGATGGAATTCAGACACTGCGCCTGATGGTGATAGAATTCAGACACTGCACATGTTGGTGATGGAATTCAGACTCTGCACATGGTGGTGATGGAATTCAGACACAGCAAATGATGGTGGTGGAATTCAGACACTGCACATGGTGGTGATGGAATTCAGACTCTGCACATGGTGGAGATGGAATTCAGACACAGCAAATGATAGTGGTGGATTTCAGAAACTGCACATGATGGTGATTGAATTCAGACTCTGCACATGATGGTCATGGAATTCTGACACAGCACCTGATGCTGATGGCATTTAGTCTCTGCACATGATGGTGATCGATTTCAGATACAGCACATGATGCTGATGGAATTCAGACACAGCACATGATGGTGATAGAATTCAGATTCTGCAAATGATGGTGATGGCACATAGACTCTGCACATGATCTTGATGGAATTCAGACGCTGCAAATGATGGTGGTGGAATTCAGACTCTGCACATGGTGGTGATGGAATTCAGCACAGCACATGGGAGTGATGGAATACAGACACAGCACATGACATTGATGGAATACAGAGAGTGAACGTGGTGGTGATGGAATTCAGACTCGGCACATGACGTTGATGGAATACAGACTCTGAACATGGTGGTGATGGATTTCAGACTCTGAACATTGTTGTGATGGAATTCAGACACTGCACATGATGGTGATAGAATTCAGACACTGCACATGATGGTGATCGAATTCAAACACGGCACATCATGGTGATGGAATTCAGACTCTGCACATGATGGTGACGAAATACAGACACTGCACATGATGGTGATGGAATACAGACACTGCACACGATGCTGACTGAATTAGACACTGCACATGATAGTGATGGATTTCAGGCTCTGCACTTGGTGGTGATGGAATTCAGACACTGCGCCTGATGGTGATAGAATTCAGACACTGCACATGATGGTGATGGAATTCAGACACTGCACATGATATGATGGATTTCAGACTCTGAACTTGGTGGTGATGGAATTCAGACACTGCACATGAAGGTGATGGAATTCAGACACTGCAAATGATGGTGGTGGAATTCAGACACTTCACATGGTGGTAATGGAATTCAGACTCTGCACATGGTAGTGATGGAATTCAGACACAGCAAATGATAGTGGTGGAATTCAGACACTGCACATGGTGGTGATGGAATTCAGACACAGCAAATGATGGTGGTGGAATTCAGACACTGCACATGGTGGTGATGGAATTCAGACTCGGCACATGACGTTGATGGAATACAGACTCTGAACATGGTGGTGATGGATGTCAGACTCTGAACATGGTTGTGATGGAATTCAGACACTGCACATGATGGTGATAGAATTCAGACACTGCACATGATGGTGATGGAATTCAAACACGGCACATCATGGTGATGGAATTCAGACTGTGCACATGATGGTGACGAAATACAGACACTGCACATGATGGTGATGGAATACAGACACTGCACACGATGCTGACTGAATTAGACACTGCACAAGATAGTGATGGATTTCAGGCTCTGCACTTGGTGGTGATGGAATTCAGACACTGCGCCTGATGGTGATAGAATTCAGACACTGCACATGATGGTGATGGAATTCAGACACTGCACATGATATGATGGATTTCAGACTCTGAACTTGGTGGTGATGGAATTCAGACACTGCACATGAAGGTGATGGAATTCAGACACTGCAAATGATGGTGGTGGAATTCAGACACTTCACATTGTGGTAATGGAATTCAGACTATGCACATGGTAGTGATGGAATTCAGACACAGCAAATGATATTGGTGGAATTCAGACACTGCACATGGTGGTGATGGAATTCAGACACAGCAAATGATGGTGGTGGAATTCAGACACTGCACATGGTGGTGATGGAATTCAGACTCGGCACATGACGTTGATGGAATTCAGACTCTGAACATGGTGGTGATGGATTTCAGACTCTGAACATGGTTGTGATGGAATTCAGACACTGCACATGATGGTGATAGAATTCAGACACTGCACATGATGGTGATGGAATTCAAACACGGCACATCATGGTGATGGAATTCAGACTCTGCGCATGATGGTGACGAAATACAGACACTGCACATGATGGTGATGGAATACAGACACTGCACACGATGCTGACTGAATTAGACACTGCACATGATAGTGATGGATTTCAGACTCTGAACTTGGTGGTGATGGAATTCAGACACTGCGCCTGATGGTGATAGAATTCAGACACTGCACATGATGGTGATGGAATTCAGACACTGCACATGAAGGTGATGGAATTCAGACACTGCAAATGATGGTGGTGGAATTCAGACACTTCACATGGTGGTGTTGGAATTCAGACTCTGCACATGGTGGTGATGGAATTCAGACACAGCAAATGATGGTGGTGGAATTCAGACACAGCAAATGATGGTGGTGGAATTCAGACACTGCACATGGTGGTGATGGAATTCAGACTCTGCACATGGTGGTGATGGAATTCAGACACAGCAAATGATAGTGGTGGATTTCAGAAACTGCACATGATGGTGATTGAATTCAGACTCTGCACATGATGGTCATGGAATTCTGACACAGCACCTGATGCTGATGGCATTTAGTCTCTGCACATGATGGTGATCGATTTCAGATACAGCACATGATGCTGATGGAATTCAGACACAGCACATGATGGTGATAGAATTCAGATTCTGCAAATGATGGTGATGGCACATAGACTCTGCACATGATCTTGATGGAATTCAGACGCTGCAAATGATGGTGGTGGAATTCAGACTCTGCACATGGTGGTGATGGAATTCAGCACAGCACATGGGAGTGATGGAATACAGACACAGCACATGACATTGATGGAATACAGAGAGTGAACGTGGTGGTGATGGAATTCAGACTCGGCACATGACGTTGATGGAATACAGACTCTGAACATGGTGGTGATGGATTTCAGACTCTGAACATTGTTGTGATGGAATTCAGACACTGCACATGATGGTGATAGAATTCAGACACTGCACATGATGGTGATCGAATTCAAACACGGCACATCATGGTGATGGAATTCAGACTCTGCACATGATGGTGACGAAATACAGACACTGCACATGATGGTGATGGAATACAGACACTGCACACGATGCTGACTGAATTAGACACTGCACATGATAGTGATGGATTTCAGGCTCTGCACTTGGTGGTGATGGAATTCAGACACTGCGCCTGATGGTGATAGAATTCAGACACTGCACATGATGGTGATGGAATTCAGACACTGCACATGATATGATGGATTTCAGACTCTGAACTTGGTGGTGATGGAATTCAGACACTGCACATGAAGGTGATGGAATTCAGACACTGCAAATGATGGTGGTGGAATTCAGACACTTCACATGGTGGTAATGGAATTCAGACTCTGCACATGGTAGTGATGGAATTCAGACACAGCAAATGATAGTGGTGGAATTCAGACACTGCACATGGTGGTGATGGAATTCAGACACAGCAAATGATGGTGGTGGAATTCAGACACTGCACATGGTGGTGATGGAATTCAGACTCGGCACATGACGTTGATGGAATACAGACTCTGAACATGGTGGTGATGGATTTCAGACTCTGAACATGGTTGTGATGGAATTCAGACACTGCACATGATGGTGATAGAATTCAGACACTGCACATGATGGTGATGGAATTCAAACACGACACATCATGGTGATCGAATTCAGACTCTGCACATGATGGTGACGAAATACAGACACTGCACATGATGGTGATGGAATACAGACACTGCACACGATGCTGACTGAATTAGACACTGCACATGATAGTGATGGATTTCAGGCTCTGCACTTGGTGGTGATGGAATTCAGACACTGCGCCTGATGGTGATAGAATTCAGACACTGCACATGATGGTGATGGAATTCAGACACTGCACATGATATGATGGATTTCAGACTCTGAACTTGGTGGTGATGGAATTCAGACACTGCACATGAAGGTGATGGAATTCAGACACTGCAAATGATGGTGGTGGAATTCAGACACTTCATATGGTGGTGTTGGAATTCAGACTCTGCACATGGTGGTGATGGAATTCAGACACTGCACATGGTGGTGATGGAATTCAGACTCTGCACATGGTGGTGATGGAATTCAGACACAGCAAATGATAGTGGTGGATTTCAGAAACTGCACATGATGGTGATTGAATTCAGACTCTGCACATGATAGTGATGGCATAAACAAACAGCACATTATGTTGATGGAATTCAGTCTCTGCACATGATTGTGATGGCATACAGACAGTGCACATGATAGTTATGGTATATACACACCGCACATGATGGTGATGTAATTCAGACTCTGCATATGATGGTGAAGGAATTCATACACTGCACATGTTCATCATGAATTCAGACACTGCACATGGTGTTGATGGAATTCAGACTCGGCACATGACGTTGATGTAATACAGACTCTGAACATGGTGGTGATGGATTTCAGACTCTGAACATGGATGTGATGGAATTCAGACACTGCACATGATGGTGATAGAATTCAGACACTGCACATGATGGTGATGGAATTCAAACACGGCACCTCATGGTGATGGAATTCAGACTCTGCGCATGATGGTGACGAAATACAGACACTGCACATGATGGTGATGGAATACAGACACTGCACACGATGCTGACTGAATTAGACACTGCACATGATAGTGATGGATTTCAGACTCTGAACTTGATGGTGATGGAATTCAGACACTGCGCCTGATGGTGATAGAATTCAGACACTGCACATGATGGTGATGGAATTCAGACACTGCACATGAAGGTGATGGAATTCAGACACTGCAAATGATGGTGGTGGAATTCAGACACTTCACATGGTGGTGATGGAATTCAGACTCTGCACATGGTGGTGATGGAATTCAGACACAGCAAATGATGGTGGTGGAATTCAGACACTGCACATGGTGGTGATGGAATTCAGTCTCTGCACATGGTGGTGATGGAATTCAGACACAGCAAATGATAGTGGTGGATTTCAGAAACTGCACATGATGGTGATTGAATTCAGACTCTGCACATGATGGTCATGGAATTCTGACACTGCACCTGATGCTGATGGCATTTAGTCTCTGCACATGACGGTGATCGATTTCAGATACAGCACATGATGCTGATGGAATTCAGACACAGCACATGATGGTGATAGAATTCAGATTCTGCAAATGATGGTGATGGCACACAGACTCTGCACATGATCTTGATGGAATTCAGACGCTGCAAATGATGGTGGTGGAATTCAGACTCTGCACATGGTGGTGATGGAATTCAGCACAGCACATGGGAGTGATGGAATTCAGCACAGCACATGGTGGTGATGGATTTCAGACTCTGAACATTGTTGTGATGGATTTCAGACACTGTACATGATGGTGATAGAATTCAGAGACTGCACATGATGGTGATGGAATTCAAACACGGCACATCATGGTGATGGAATTCAGACTCTGCACATGATGGTGACGAAATACAGACACTGCACATTATGGTGATGGATTTCAGACTCTGAACATTGTTGTGATGGAATTCAGACACTGTACATGATGGTGATAGAATTCAGACACTGCACATGATGGTGATGGAATTCAAACACGGCACATCATGGTGATGGAATTCAGAATCTGCACATGATGGTGACGAAATACAGACACTGCACATGATGGTGATGGAATACAGACACTGCACACGATGCTGACTGAATTAGACACTGCACATGATAGTGATGGATTTCAGACTCTGAACTTGGTGGTGATGGAATTCAGACACAGCGCCTGATGGTGATAGAATTCAGACACTGCACATGATCGTGATGGAATTCAGACACTGCACATGATATGATGGATTTTGGCTCTGAACTTGGTGGTGATGGAATTCAGACACTGCACATGAAGGTGATGGAATTCAGACACTGCAAATGATGGTGGTGGAATTCAGACACTTCACATGGTGGTGATGGAATTCAGACTCTGCACATGGTAGTGATGGAATTCAGACACTGTACATGATGGTGATAGAATTCAGACACTGCACATGATGGTGATGGAATTCAAACACTGCACATCATGGTGATGGAATTCAGACTCTGCACATGATGGTGACGAAATACAGACACTGCACATGATGGTGATGGAATACAGACACTGCACACGAAGCTGTCTGAATTAGACACTGCACATGATAGTGATGGATTTCAGACTCTGAACTTGGTGGTGATGGAATTCAGACACTGCGCCTGATGGTGATAGAATTGAGACACTGCACATGATGGTGATGGAATTCAGACACTGCACATGATATGATGGATTTAGGCTCTGAACTTGGTGGTGATGGAATTTAAACACTGCACATGAAAGT
Source organism: Hemitrygon akajei (assembly GCF_048418815.1). Taxonomy (NCBI): domain Eukaryota; kingdom Metazoa; phylum Chordata; class Chondrichthyes; order Myliobatiformes; family Dasyatidae; genus Hemitrygon; species Hemitrygon akajei. The sequence goes on from NC_133133.1 coordinate 120,305,814, forward strand.
GATGGAATTCAGACACAGCAAATGATGGTGGTGGAATTCAGACACTTCACATGGTGGTGATGGAATTCAGACTCTGCACATGGTGGTGATGGAATTCAGACACAGCAAATGATGGTGTTGGAATTCAGACACTGCACATGGTGGTGATGGAATTCAGACTCGGCACATGACGTTGATGGAATACAGACTCTGAACATGGTGGTGATGGATTTCAGACTCTGAACATTGTTGTGATGGAATTCAGACACTGCACATGATGGTGATAGAATTCAGACACTGCACATGATGGTGATGGAATTCAAACACGGCACCTCATGGTGATGGAATTCAGACTCTGCGCATGATGCTGACGAAATACAGACACTGCACATGATGGTGATGGAATACAGACACTGCACACGATGCTGACTGAATTAGACACTGCACATGATAGTGATGGATTTCAGACTCTGAACTTGGTGGTGATGGAATTCAGACACAGCGCCTGATGGTGATAGAATTCAGACACTGCACATGATCGTGATGGAATTCAGACACTGCACATGATATGATGGATTTTGGCTCTGAACTTGGTGGTGATGGAATTCAGACACTGCACATGAAGGTGATGGAATTCAGACACTGCAAATGATGGTGGTGGAATTCAGACACTTCACATGGTGGTGATGGAATTCAGACTCTGCACATGGTAGTGATGGAATTCAGACACTGTACATGATGGTGATAGAATTCAGACACTGCACATGATGGTGATGGAATTCAAACACTGCACATCATGGTGATGGAATTCAGACTCTGCACATGATGGTGACGAAATACAGACACTGCACATGATGGTGATGGAATACAGACACTGCACACGAAGCTGTCTGAATTAGACACTGCACATGATAGTGATGGATTTCAGACTCTGAACTTGGTGGTGATGGAATTCAGACACTGCGCCTGATGGTGATAGAATTGAGACACTGCACATGATGGTGATGGAATTCAGACACTGCACATGATATGATGGATTTAGGCTCTGAACTTGGTGGTGATGGAATTTAAACACTGCACATGAAAGTGATGGAATTCAGACACAGCAAATGATGGTGGTGGAATTCAGACACTTCACATGGTGGTGATGGAATTCAGACTCTGCACATGGTGGTGATGGAATTCAGACACAGCAAATGATGGTGTTGGAATTCAGACACTGCACATGGTGGTGATGGAATTCAGACTCGGCACATGACGTTGATGGAATACAGACTCTGAACATGGTGGTGATGGATTTCAGACTCTGAACATGGTTGTGATGGAATTCAGACACTGCACATGATGGTGATAGAATTCAGACACTGCACATGATGGTGATGGAATTCAAACACGGCACATCATGTTGATGGAATTCCGACTCTACACATGATGGTGACGAAATACAGACACTGCACATGATGGTGATGGAATACAGACACTGCACACGATGCTGACTGAATTAGACACTGCACATGATAGTGATGGATTTCAGGCTCTGCACTTGGTGGTGATGGAATTCAGACACTGCGCCTGATGGTGATAGAATTCAGACACTGCACATGATGGTGATGGAATTCAGACACTGCACATGATATGATGGATTTCAGACTCTGAACTTGGTGGTGATGGAATTCAGACACTGCACATGAAGGTGATGGAATTCAGACACTGCAAATGATGGTGGTGGAATTCAGACACTTCACATGGTGGTGATGGAATTCAGACTCTGCACATGGTAGTGATGGAATTCAGACACAGCAAATGATAGTGGTGGAATTCAGACACTGCACATGGTGGTGATGGAATTCAGACACAGCAAATGATGGTGGTGGAATTCAGACACTGCACATGGTGGTGATGGAATTCAGACTCGGCACATGACGTTGATGGAATACAGACTCTGAACATGGTGGTGATGGATTTCAGACTCTGAACATGGTTGTGATGGAATTCAGACACTGCACATGATGGTGATAGAATTCAGACACTGCACATGATGGTGATGGAATTCAAACACGGCACATCATGGTGATGGAATTCAGACTCTGCGCATGATGGTGACGAAATACAGACACTGCACATGATGGTGATGGAATACAGACACTGCACACGATGCTGACTGAATTAGACACTGCACATGATAGTGATGGATTTCAGACTCTGAACTTGGTGGTGATGGAATTCAGACACTGCGCCTGATGGTGATAGAATTCAGACACTGCACATGATGGTGATGGAATTCAGACACTGCACATGAAGGTGATGGAATTCAGACACTGCAAATGATGGTGGTGGAATTCAGACACTTCACATGGTGGTGTTGGAATTCAGACTCTGCACATGGTGGTGATGGAATTCAGACACAGCAAATGATGGTGGTGGAATTCAGACACTTCACATGGTGGTGTTGGAATTCAGACTCTGCACATGGTGGTGATGGAATTCAGACACAGCAAATGATAGTGGTGGAATTCAGACACTGCACATGGTGGTGATGGAATTCAGACTCTGAACATGGTTGTGATGGAATTCAGACACTGCACATGATGGTGATAGAATTCAGACACTGCACATGATGGTGATGGAATTCAAACACGGCACATCATGGTGATGGAATTCAGACTCTGCGCATGATGGTGACGAAATACAGACACTGCACATGATGGTGATGGAATACAGACACTGCACACGTTGCTGACTGAATTAGACACTGCACATGATAGTGATGGATTTCAGACTCTGAACTTGGTGGTGATGGAATTCAGACACTGTGCCTGATGGTGATAGAATTCAGACACTGCACATGATGGTGATGGAATTCAGACACTGCACATGAAGGTGATGGAATTCAGACACTGCAAATGATGGTGGTGGAATTCAGACACTTCACATTGTGGTGTTGGAATTCAGACTCTGCACATGGTGGTGATGGAATTCAGACACAGCAAATGATGGTGGTGGAATTCAGACACTGCACATGGTGGTGATGGAATTCAGACACAGCAAATGATAGTGGTGGATTTCAGAAACTGCACATGATGGTTATTGAATTCAGACACTGCACATGATGGTGATGGCATAAACAAACAGCACATTATGTTGATGGAATTCAGTCTCTGCACATGATTGTGATGGCATACAGACACTGCACATGATAGTTATGGTATATACACACCGCACATGATGGTGATGTAATTCAGACTCTGCATATGATGGTGAAGGAATTCAGACACTGCACATGGTGGCATTGGAATTCAGACTCTGCATATAATGGTGATGGAATTCATACACTGCACATGTTCATCCTGAATTTAGACACTGCACATGATGGTCATGGAATTCTGACACTGCACCTAATGCTGATGGCATTTAGTCTCTGCACATGATGGTGATCGATTTCAGATACAGAACATGATGCTGATGGAATTCAGACACAGCACATGACATTGATGGTATTCAGACAGTGCACATGGTTGTGATGTAATTCAGACTATGCACATGATGGTGATAGAATTCAGATTCTGCAAATGATGGTGTTGGCACATAGACTCTGCACATGATCTTGATGGAATTCAGACGCTGCAAATGATGGTGGTGGAATTCAGACACTGCACATGGTGGTGATGGAATTCAGACACAGCACATGGTGGGAAGTGAATTCATACTCTGCACATGATTGTGAAGGAAGTCAGACTCTGCACATGGTGGTGATGGATTTCAGATACAGTTCATGGTGGTGATGGAATATAGCGACTGCACATGATGGTTAAGGAATTCAGACACAGCAAATGATGGTGGTGGAATTCAGACACTGCACATGGTGGTGATGGAATTCAGAGTCAGCACATGATGGTGATGAAATTCAGACACAACACATGACATTGATGGAATACAGAGATTGCATGTGGTGGTGATGGAATTCAGACTCGGCACATGATAGTGATGGATTTCAGACTCTGAACATAGTGGTGATGGAATTCAGTCTCGGCACATGATAGTGCTGAATACAGACACTGTATATGATGGTGATGGAATTCAGACACAGCACATGATATGATGGATTTCAGATTCTGAACTTGGTCGTGATGGCATACAGACACTGCACATGATGGTTATGGTATATACACACCGCACATGATGGTGATGGAATTCAGACTCTGCATATGATGGTGAAGGAGTTCAGACACTGCACATGGTGGCATTGGAATTCAGACTCTGCATATAATGGTGATGGAATTCATACGCTGCACATCTTCATCATGACTTTAGACACTGCACATGATGGTCATGGAATTCTGACACTGCACCTGATGTTGATGGCATTTAGTCTCTGCACATGATGGTGATCGATTTCAGATACAGCACATGATGCTGATGGAATTCAGACACAGCACATGACATTGATGGTATTCAGACAGTGCACATGGTTGTGATGTAATTCAGACTATACACATGATGGTGATAGAATTCAGATTCTGCAAATGATGGTGATGGCACATAGACTCTGCACATGATCTTGATGGAATTCAGACGCTGCAAATGATGGTGGTGGAATTCAGACTCTGCACATGGTGGTGATGGAATTCAGCACAGCACATGGTAGTGATGGCATTCAGACACAGCACATGACATTGATGGAATAGAGAGAGTGAACGTGGTGGTGATGGAATTCAGACTCGGCACATGATGGTGATGGATTTCAGACTCTGAACATGGTTTTCATGGAATATAGACACTGCACATGATGGTTATGGAATACAGACACAGCACTTGATGGTGATGGAATTCAGACTCTGCACATGATGGTGATGGAATTCAAACACGGCACATGATGGTGATGGCATACAGATATAGTACATCATGGTGATGGAATTTATACACTGCACATCATGGTGATGGAATACAGACTCTGCACATGATGGTGATACAATTCAGACTCAGCGCATGATGGTTATGGAATTCCGACTCTGCACATGATTGTGATGGCATACAGACACTGCACATTATGTTGACGGAATTCAGTCACTGCACATGATTGTGATGGCATACAGACACTGCACATGATGGTCATGGTATATACGCACCGGACATGATGGTGATGGAATTCAGACACTGCACATGGTGGCATTTTAATTCATACTCTGCATATAATGGTGATGGAATTCAGACACTGCACATGTTCGTCATGGATGTAGACACTGCTCATGATGGTGAAGGATTTCAGACACTGCACCTGATGGTGCTGGCATTTAGTCTCTACACATGATGGGGATGGATTTCAGATACAGCACATGATGGTGATGGAATTCAGACACTGCACATGGTGGCATTGGAATTCTTACTCTGCATATAATGGTGATGGAATTCAGACACTGCACATGGTTGAGATATAATTCAGACTATGCACATGATGGTGATAGAATTATGACTCTGCACTTGGTGAGGAGTGAATTCATACTCTGCACATGATGGTAATGGAATTCAGACTCTGCACATGATGGTGATGGAATTCAGATTCTGCAAATGATGGTGATGGCACATAGACTCTGCAGATGATCTTGATGGATTTCAGACACTGCAAATGATGGTGGTGGAATTCAGACACTGCACATGGTGGTAATGGAATTCAGACACAGCACATGGTGGTGATGGAATTCAGACACAGCACATGACATTGATGGAATTCAGAGAGTGCACGTGGTGGTGATGGAATTCAGACTCGGCACATGATGGTGATGGATTTCAGACACTGCACATGATAGTGATGGATTTCAGACTCTGAACATGGTTGTCATGGAATATAGACACTGCACATGATGGTTATGGAATACAGACACAGAACTTGAAGGTGATGGAATTCAGACTCTGCACATGATTGTGATGGCATACAGACACTGAACATGATGGTGATGGAATTCAGACTCTGCACAGGGTGGTGATGGAATTCAGACTCTGCAAATGATGGTGATGGCATATTGACTCCACATGATAGTGATGGAATTGAGACACTGCAGATGATGCTGATGGAATTCAGACACTGCACATGGTTGTGATTTAATTCAAACACAGCACATGGTGTTGAAGGAATTCTCACACTGCACATGATGGTGACGAAATACAGACTCTGCACATGACGGTGATGTCATTCAGCCTATGCACATGATTGTGATGGAATTCAGACACAGCACATGACAATGATGGTATTCAGAGAGTGCACATGGTGATGGTGGAATTCAGACTCTGCACATGATGGTGAAGGAAGTCAGACTCTGCACATGGTGGTGATGGAATTCAGATTCTGCACATTATGGTGATGGCATATAGACTCTGCACATGATCGTGATGGAATTCAGACACTGCAAATGATGGTGGTGGAATTCATGCACTGCACATGCTGGTGATGGAATTCAGACACTGCTCATGGTTGTGATGGTGTTCAGACTCTGCACATAATGGTGATGGCATATAGACTCTGCAGATGATCATGATGGAATTCAGACACTGCAAACGATGGTGGTGGAATTCATGCACTGCACATGGTGGTGATGGAATTCAGACACTGCTCATGGTGGTGATGGTGTTCAGACTCTGCACATAATGGTGATGGCATATAGACTCTGCAGATGATCATGATGGAATTCAGACACTGCAAACGATGGTGATTGAATTCAGACTGCACACGATAGTGATGGCATTTAAATATGCAACTTCATGGTGATGGCATACAGACACTGCACATGATGGTGATGGAATTCAGATACAGTTCATGGTGGTGATGGAATATAGTGACTGCACATGATGGTTAAGGAATTCAGACACAGCACATGGTGGTGATGGAATTCAGACACAGCAAATGATGGTGGTGGAATTCAGACACTGCACATGGTGGTGATGGAATTCAGACACAGCACATGATGGTGATGGAATTCAGACACAACACATGACAATGATGGTATTCAGAGAGTGCACATGGTGATGGTGGAATTCAGACTCTGCACATGATGGTGAAGGAAGTCAGACTCTGCACATGGTGGTGATGGAATTCAGACACTGCAAATGATGGTGGTGGAATTCATGCACTGCACATGGTGGTGATGGAATTCAGACACTGCTCATGGTGGTGATGGTGTTCAGACTCTGCACATAATGGTGATGGCATATAGACTCAGCGACAGGTTACTGTCGATGCAATGCTCCTCAGACAGGATGAAGAGGTCAATACTCCCCAATGCCATTAGGCTTTACAATTCAACTGCCAGGACTTAAGAACTTTTTTTTTTTTTAAAGCTATTATTAGTGCTTTTTGAGTTAGTGATTTAGATGCATATCATATTATTACTGAGTTAAGTATTGTATGTAATGAGTTTTTGCTACAACAAGTGTATGGGACATTGGAGAAAATGTTGAATTTCCCCATGGGGATGAATAAAGTATCTATCTATCTATCTATCTATCTATCTATGATCATGATGGAATTCAGACACTGCACACGATGGTGATTGAATTCAGACACTGCACACGATGGTGATGGCATTTAAATTCTGCACATCATGGTGATGGCATACAGACACTGCACATGATGGTGATGGAATTCAGATACAGTTCATGGTGGTGATGGAATATAGTGACTGCACATGATGGTTAAGGAATTCAGACACAGCACATGGTGGTGATGGAATTCAGACACATCAAATGATGGTGGTGGAATTCAGACACTGCACATGGTGGTGATGGAATTCAGACACTGCAAATGATGGTGGTGGAATTCAGACACTGCACATGGTGGTGATGGAATTCAGAGACAGCACATGACATTGATGGAATACAGATATTGCATGTGGTGGTGATGGAATTCAGACTCTGCACATGATAGTGATGGATTTCAGACTCTGAACATAGTGGTGATGGAATTCAGTCTCTGCACATGATAGTGCTGAAATACAGACACTGTATATGATGGTGATGGAATTCAGACACAGCACATGACATTGATGGAATACAGAGAGTGCATGTGGTGGTGATAGAATTCAGACACTGTGCATGATTGTGATAGAATTCAGACACTGCACAAGGTGGCATTGGAATTCAGACTCTGCATATAATGGTGATAGAATTCAGACACTGCACATGATGGTCATGGAATTCTGACACAGCACCTGATGCTGATGGCATTTAGTCTCTGCACATGATGGTGATCGATTTCAGATACAGCACATGATGCTGATGGAATTCAGACACAGCACATGACATTGATGGTATTCAGACTGTGCACATGGTTGTGATGTAATTCAGACTATGCACATGATGGTGATAGAATTCAGATTCTGCAAATGATGGTGATGGCACATAGACTCTGCACATGATCTTGATGGTATTCAGACGCGTCAAATGATGGTGGTGGAATTCAGACTCTGCACATGGTGGTGATGGAATTCAGCACAGCACATGGTAGTGATGGAATTCAGACACAGCACATGACATTGATGGAATAGAGAGTGAACTTGGTGGTGATGGAATTCAGACTCGGCACATGATGGTGATGGATTTCAGACTCTGAACATGGTTTTCATGGAATATAGACACTGCACATGATGGTTATGGAATACAGACACAGCACTTGATGGTGATGGAATTCAGACTCTGCACATGATGGTGATGGAATTCAAACACGGCACATGATGGTGATGGCATACAGATATAGTACATCATGGTGATGGAATTTATACACTGCACATCATGGTGATGGAATACAGACTCTGCACATGATGGTGATACAATTCAGACTCAGCGCATGATGGTTATGGAATTCCGACTCTGCACATGATTGTGATGGCATACAGACACTGCACATTATGTTGACGGAATTCAGTCTCTGCACATGATTGTGATGGCATACAGACACTGCACATGATGGTCATGGTATATACGCACCGGACATGATGGTGATGGAATTCAGACACTGCACATGGTGGCATTTTAATTCATACTCTGCATATAATGGTGATGGAATTCAGACACTGCACATGTTCGTCATGGATTTAGACACTGCTCATGATGGTGAAGGAATTCAGACACTGCACCTGATGGTGCTGGCATTTAGTCTCTACACATGATGGGGATGGATTTCAGATACAGCACATGATGGTGATGGAATTCAGACACTGCACATGGTGGCATTGGAATTCTTACTCTGCATATAATGGTGATGGAATTCAGACACTGCACATGGTTGAGATATAATTCAGACTATGCACATGATGGTGATAGAATTCAGACTCTGCACTTGGTGAGGAGTGAATTCATACTCTGCACATGATGGTAATGGAATTCAGACTCTGCACATGATGGTGATGGAATTCAGATTCTGCAAATGATGGTGATGGCACATAGACTCTGCAGATGATCTTGATGGATTTCAGACACTGCAAATGATGGTGGTGGAATTCAGACACTGCACATGGTGGTAATGGAATTCAGACACAGCACATGGTGGTGATGGAATTCAGACACAGCACATGACATTGATGGAATTCAGAGAGTGCACGTGGTGGTGATGGAATTCAGATACGGCACATGATGGTGATGGATTTCAGACACTGCACATGATAGTGATGGATTTCAGACTCTGAACATGGTTGTCATGGAATATAGACACTGCACATGATGGTTATGGAATACAGACACAGAACTTGAAGGTGATGGAATTCAGACTCTGCACATGATTGTGATGGCATACAGACACTGAACATGATGGTGATGGAATTCAGACTCTGCACAGGGTGGTGATGGAATTCAGACTCTGCAAATGATGGTGATGGCATATTGACTCCACATGATAGTGATGGAATTGAGACACTGCAGATGATGCTGATGGAATTCAGACACTGCACATGGTTGTGATTTAATTCAAACACAGCACATGGTGTTGAAGGAATTCTCACACTGCACATGATGGTGACGAAATACAGACTCTGCACATGACGGTGATGTCATTCAGCCTATGCACATGATTGTGATGGAATTCAGACACAGCACATGACAATGATGGTATTCAGAGAGCGCACATGGTGATGATGGAATTCAGACTCTGCACATGAATGTGATGTCATTCAGCCTATGCACATGATTGTGATGGAATTCAGACACAGCACATGACAATGATGGTATTCAGAGAGTGCACATGGTGATGGTGGAATTCAGACTCTGCACATGATGGTGAAGGAAGTCAGACTCTGCACATGGTGGTGATGGAATTCAGATTCTGCACATTATGGTGATGGCATATAGACTCTGCACATGATCGTGATGGAATTCAGACACTGCAAATGATGGTGGTGGAATTCATGCACTGCACATGGTGGTGATGGAATTCAGACACTGCTCATGGTGGTGATGGTGTTCAGACTCTGCACATAATGGTGATGGCATATAGACTCTGCAGATGATCATGATGGAATTCAGACACTGCAAACGATGGTGATTGAATTCAGACTGCACACGATAGTGATGGCATTTAAATATGCAACATCATGGTGATGGCATACAGACACTGCACATGATGGTGATGGAATTCAGATACAGTTCATGGTGGTGATGGAATATAGTGACTGCACATGATGGTTAAGGAATTCAGACACAGCACATGGTGGTGATGGAATTCAGACACAGCAAATGATGGTGGTGGAATTCAGACACTGCACATGGTGGTGATGGAATTCAGACACAGCACATGATGGTGATGGAATTCAGACACAACACATGACAATGATGGTATTCAGAGAGTGCACATGGTGATGGTGGAATTCAGACTCTGCACATGATGGTGAAGGAAGTCAGACTCTGCACATGGTGGTGATGGAATTCAGACACTGCAAATGATGGTGGTGGAATTCATGCACTGCACATGGTGGTGATGGAATTCAGACACTGCTCATGGTGGTGATGGTGTTCAGACTCTGCACATAATGGTGATGGCATATAGACTCAGCGACAGGTTACTGTCGATGCAATGCTCCTCAGACAGGATGAAGAGGTCAATACTCCCCAATGCCATTAGGCTTTACAATTCAACTGCCAGGACTTAAGAACTTTTTTTTTTTTTAAAGCTATTATTAATGCTTTTTGAGTTAGTGATTTAGATGCATATCATATTATTACTGAGTTAAGTATTGTATGTAATGAGTTTTTGCTACAACAAGTGTATGGGACATTGGAGAAAATGTTGAATTTCCCCATGGGGATGAATAAAGTATCTATCTATCTATCTATCTATCTATGATCATGATGGAATTCAGACACTGCACACGATGGTGATTGAATTCAGACACTGCACACGATGGTGATGGCATTTAAATACTGCACATCATGGTGATGGCATACAGACACTGCACATGATGGTGATGGAATTCAGATACAGTTCATGGTGGTGATGGAATATAGTGACTGCACATGATGGTTAAGGAATTCAGACACAGCACATGGTGGTGATGGAATTCAGACACATCAAATGATGGTGGTGGAATTCAGACACTGCACATGGTGGTGATGGAATTCAGACACTGCAAATTATGGTGGTGGAATTCAGACACTGCACATGGTGGTGATGGAATTCAGAGACAGCACATGACATTGATGGAATACAGATATTGCATGTGGTGGTGATGGAATTCAGACTCTGCACATGATAGTGATGGATTTCAGACTCTGAACATAGTGGTGATGGAATTCAGTCTCTGCACATGATAGTGCTGAAATACAGACACTGTATATGATGGTGATGGAATTCAGACACAGCACATGACATTGATGGAATACAGAGAGTGCATGTGGTGGTGATAGAATTCAGACACTGTGCATGATTGTGATAGAATTCAGACACTGCACAAGGTGGCATTGGAATTCAGACTCTGCATATAATGGTGATAGAATTCAGACACTGCACATGATGGTCATGGAATTCTGACACAGCACCTGATGCTGATGGCATTTAGTCTCTGCACATGATGGTGATCGATTTCAGATACAGCACATGATGCTGATGGAATTCAGACACAGCACATGACATTGATGGTATTCAGACTGTGCACATGGTTGTGATGTAATTCAGACTATGCACATGATGGTGATAGAATTCAGATTCTGCAAATGATGGTGATGGCACATAGACTCTGCACATGATCTTGATGGTATTCAGACGCGTCAAATGATGGTGGTGGAATTCAGACTCTGCACATGGTGGTGATGGAATTCAGCACAGCACATGGTAGTGATGGAATTCAGACACAGCACATGACATTGATGGAATAGAGAGTGAACTTGGTGGTGATGGAATTCAGACTCGGCACATGATGGTGATGGATTTCAGACTCTGAACATGGTTTTCATGGAATATAGACACTGCACATGATGGTTATGGAATACAGACACAGCACTTGTTGGTGATGGAATTCAGACTCTGCACATGATGGTGATGGAATTCAAACATGGCACATGATGGTGATGGCATACAGATATAGTACATCATGGTGATGGAATTAAGACACTGCACATCATGGTGATGGAAAACAGACTCTGCACATGATGGTGATACAATTCAGACTCAGCACATGATGGTTATGGAATTCCGACTCTGCACATGATTGTGATGGCATACAGACACTGCACATTATGTTGACGGAATTCAGTCTCTGCGCATGATTGTGATGGCATACAGACACTGCACATGATGGTCATGGTATATACGCACCACACATGATGGTGATGGAATGCAGACACTGCACATGGTGGCATTGGAATTCATACTCTGCATATAATGGTGATGGAATTCAGACACTGCACATGTTCGTCATGGATTTAGACACTGCTCATGATGGCGATGGAATTCAGACACTGCACCTGATGGTGCTGGCATTTAGTCTCTACACATGATGTGGATGGATTTCAGATACAGCACATGATGCTGATGGAATTCAGACACAGCACATGACATTGATGGAATTCAGACAGTGCACATGGTTGTGATATAATTCAGACTATGCACATGATGGTGATAGAATTCAGACTCTGCACTTGGTGAGGAGTGAATTCATACTCTGCACATGATGGTAATGGAATTCAGACTCTGCACATGATGGTGATGGAATTCAGATTCTGCAAATGATGGTGATGGAACATAGACTCTGCAGATGATCTTGATGGATTTCAGACACTGCAAATGATGGTGGTGGAATTCAGACACTGCACATAGTGGTAATGGAATTCAGACACAGCACATGGTGGTGATGGAATTCAGACACAGCACATGACATTGATGGAATACAGAGAGTGCACGTGGTGGTGATGGAATTCAGACTCGACACATGATGGTGATAGAATTCAGACACTGCACATGATGGTAATGGCATACAGATATAGCACATTATGGTGATGGAATTAAGACACTGCACATCATGGTGATGGAATACAGACTCTGCACATGATGGTGATACAATTCAGACTCAGCACATGATTGTGATGGCATACAGACACTGCACATGATGGTCATGGTATATACGCACCGCACATGATGGTGATGGAATTCAGACACTGCACATGGTGGCATTGGAATTCATACTCTGCATATAATGGTGATGGAATTCAGACACTGCAAATGTTCTTCATGGATTTAGACACTGCTCATGATGGTGATGGAATTCAGACACTGCACCTGATGGTGATGGCATTTAGTCTCTACACATGATGGGGAAGGATTTCAGATACAGCACATGATGCTGATGGAATTCAGACACAGCACATGACATTGATAGAATTCAGACAGTGCACATGGTTGTGATGTAATTCAGACCATGCACATGATGGTGATAGAATTCAGACTCTGCACTTGGTGAGGAGTGAATTCATACTCTGCAAATGATGGTAATGGAATTCAGACTCTGCACATGATGGTGATAGAATTCAGATTCTGCAAATGATGGTGATGGCACATAGACTCTGCAGATGATATTGATGGATTTCAGACACTGCAAATGATGGTGGTGGAATTCAGACACTGCACATGGTGGTAATGGAATTCAGACACAGCACATGGTGGTGATGGAATTCAGACACAGCACATGACATTGATTGAATACAGAGAGTGCACGAGGTGGTGATGGAATTCAGACTCGGCACTTGATGGTGATGGATTTCAGACACTGCACATGATAGTGATGGATTTCAGACTCTGAACATGGTTGTCATGGAATATAGACACTGCACATGATGGTTATGGAATACAGACACAGAACTTGAAGGTGATGGAATTCAGACTCTGCACATGATTGTGTTGGCATACAGACACTGAACATGATGGTGATGGAATTCAGACTCTGCACAGGGTGGTGATGGAATTCAGACTCTGCAAATGATGGTGATGGCATATTGACTCCACATGATAGTGATGGAATTGAGACACTGCAGATGATGCTGATGGAATTCAGACACTGCACATGGTTGTGATTTAATTCAAACACAGCACATGGTGTTGAAGGAATTCTCACACTGCACATGATGGTGACGAAATACAGACTCTGCAAATGACGGTGATGTCATTCAGCCTATGCACATGATTGTGATGGAATTCAGACACAGCATATGACAATGATGGTATTCAGAGAGTGCACATGGTGATGATGGAATTCAGACACTGCAAATGATGGTGGTGGAATTCATGCACTGCACATGGTGGTGATGGAATTCAGACACTGCTCATGGTGGTGATGGTGTTCAGACTCTGCACATAATGGTGATGGAATATAGACTCTGCAGATGATCATGATGGAATTCAGACACTGCACACGATGGTGATTGAATTCAGACACTGCACACGATGGTGATGGCATTTAAATACGCAACATCATGGTGATGGCATACAGACACTGCACATGATGGTGATGGATTTCAGATACAGTTCATGGTGGTGATGGAATATAGCGACTGCACATGATGGTTAAGGAATTCAGACACAGCACATGGTGGTGATGGAATTCAGACACAGCAAATGATGGTGGTGGAATTCAGACACTGCACATGGTGGTGATGGAATTCAGAGACAGCACATGATGGTGATGAAATTCAGACACAACACATGACATTGATGGAATACAGAGATTGCATGTGGTGGTGATGGAATTCAGACTCGGCACATGATAGTGATGGATTTCAGACTCTGAACATAGTGGTGATGGAATTCAGTCTCGGCACATGATAGTGCTGAATACAGACACTGTATATGATGGTGATGGAATTCAGACACAGCACATGATATGATGGATTTCAGATTCTGAACTTGGTCGTGATGGCATACAGACACTGCACATGATGGTTATGGTATATACACACCGCACATGATGGTGATGGAATTCAGACTCTGCATATGATGGTGAAGGAGTTCAGACACTGCACATGGTGGCATTGGAATTCAGACTCTGCATATAATGGTGATGGAATTCATACGCTGCACATCTTCATCATGACTTTAAACACTGCACTTGATGGTCATGGAATTCTGACACTGCACCTGATGCTGATGGCATTTAGTCTCTGCACATGATGGTGATCGATTTCAGATACAGCACATGATGCTGATGGAATTCAGACACAGCACATGACATTGATGGTATTAAGACAGTGCACATGGTTGTGATGTAATTCAGACTATGCACATGATGGTGATAGAATTCAGATTCTGCAAATGATGGTGATGGCACATAGACTCTGCACATGATCTTGATGGAATTCAGACGCTGCAAATGATGGTGGTGGAATTCAGACTCTGCACATGGTGGTGATGGAATTCAGCACAGCACATGGTAGTGATGGCATTCAGACACAGCACATGACATTGATGGAATAGAGAGAGTGAACGTGGTGGTGATGGAATTCAGACTCGGCACATGATGGTGATGGATTTCAGACTCTGAACATGGTTTTCATGGAATATAGACACTGCACATGATGGTTATGGAATACAGACACAGCACTTGATGGTGATGGAATTCAGACTCTGCACATGATGGTGATGGAATTCAAACACGGCACATGATGGTGATGGCATACAGATATAGTACATCATGGTGATGGAATTTATACACTGCACATCATGGTGATGGAATACAGACTCTGCACATGATGGTGATACAATTCAGACTCAGCACATGATGGTTATGGAATTCCGACTCTGCACATGATTGTGATGGCATACAGACACTGCACATTATGTTGACGGAATTCAGTCTCTGCACATGATTGTGATGGCATACAGACACTGCACATGATGGTCATGGTATATACGCACCGGACATGATGGTGATGGAATTCAGACACTGCACATGGTGGCATTTTAATTCATACTCTGCATATAATGGTGATGGAATTCAGACACTGCACATGTTCGTCATGGATTTAGACACTGCTCATGATGGTGATGGAATTCAGACACTGCACCTGATGGTGCTGGCATTTAGTCTCTACACATGATGGGGATGGATTTCAGATACAGCACATGATGGTGATGGAATTCAGACACTGCACATGGTGGCATTGGAATTCTTACTCTGCATATAATGGTGATGGAATTCAGACACTGCACATGGTTGAGATATAATTCAGACTATGCACATGATGGTGATAGAATTCAGACTCTGCACTTGGTGAGGAGTGAATTCATACTCTGCACATGATGGTAATGGAATTCAGACTCTGCACATGATGGTGATGGAATTCAGATTCTGCAAATGATGGTGATGTCACATAGACACTGCAGATGATCTTGATGGATTTCAGACACTGCAAATGATGGTGGTGGAATTCAGACACTGCACATGGTGGTAATGGATTTCAGACACAGCACATGGTGGTGATGGAATTCAGACACTGCTCATGGTGGTGATGGTGTTCAGACTCTGCACATAATGGTGATGGAATATAGACTCTGCAGATGATCATGATGGAATTCAGACACTGCACACGATGGTGATTGAATTCAGACACTGCACACGATGGTGATGGCATTTAAATACGCAACATCATGGTGATGGCATACAGACACTGCACATGATGGTGATGGATTTCAGATACAGTTCATGGTGGTGATGGAATATAGCGACTGCACATGATGGTTAAGGAATTCAGACACAGCACATGGTGGTGATGGAATTCAGACACAGCAAATGATGGTGGTGGAATTCAGACACTGCACATGGTGGTGATGGAATTCAGAGACAGCACATGATGGTGATGAAATTCAGACACAACACATGACATTGATGGAATACAGAGATTGCATGTGGTGGTGATGGAATTCAGACTCGGCACATGATAGTGATGGATTTCAGACTCTGAACATAGTGGTGATGGAATTCAGTCTCGGCACATGATAGTGCTGAATACAGACACTGTATATGATGGTGATGGAATTCAGACACAGCACATGATATGATGGATTTCAGATTCTGAACTTGGTCGTGATGGCATACAGACACTGCACATGATGGTTATGGTATATACACACCGCACATGATGGTGATGGAATTCAGACTCTGCATATGATGGTGAAGGAGTTCAGACACTGCACATGGTGGCATTGGAATTCAGACTCTGCATATAATGGTGATGGAATTCATATGCTGCACATCTTCATCATGACTTTAAACACTGCACTTGATGGTCATGGAATTCTGACACTGCACCTGATGCTGATGGCATTTAGTCTCTGCACATGATGGTGATCGATTTCAGATACAGCACATGATGCTGATGGAATTCAGACACAGCACATGACATTGATGGTATTAAGACAGTGCACATGGTTGTGATGTAATTCAGACTATGCACATGATGGTGATAGAATTCAGATTCTGCAAATGATGGTGATGGCACATAGACTCTGCACATGATCTTGATGGAATTCAGACGCTGCAAATGATGGTGGTGGAATTCAGACTCTGCACATGGTGGTGATGGAATTCAGCACAGCACATGGTAGTGATGGCATTCAGACACAGCACATGACATTGATGGAATAGAGAGAGTGAACGTGGTGGTGATGGAATTCAGACTCGGCACATGATGGTGATGGATTTCAGACTCTGAACATGGTTTTCATGGAATATAGACACTGCACATGATGGTTATGGAATACAGACACAGCACTTGATGGTGATGGAATTCAGACTCTGCACATGATGGTGATGGAATTCAAACACGGCACATGATGGTGATGGCATACAGATATAGTACATCATGGTGATGGAATTTATACACTGCACATCATGGTGATGGAATACAGACTCTGCACATGATGGTGATACAATTCAGACTCAGCACATGATGGTTATGGAATTCCGACTCTGCACATGATTGTGATGGCATACAGACACTGCACATTATGTTGACGGAATTCAGTCTCTGCACATGATTGTGATGGCATACAGACACTGCACATGATGGTCATGGTATATACGCACCGGACATGATGGTGATGGAATTCAGACACTGCACATGGTGGCATTTTAATTCATACTCTGCATATAATGGTGATGGAATTCAGACACTGCACATGTTCGTCATGGATTTAGACACTGCTCATGATGGTGATGGAATTCAGACACTGCACCTGATGGTGCTGGCATTTAGTCTCTACACATGATGGGGATGGATTTCAGATACAGCACATGATGGTGATGGAATTCAGACACTGCACATGGTGGCATTGGAATTCTTACTCTGCATATAATGGTGATGGAATTCAGACACTGCACATGGTTGAGATATAATTCAGACTATGCACATGATGGTGATAGAATTCAGACTCTGCACTTGGTGAGGAGTGAATTCATACTCTGCACATGATGGTAATGGAATTCAGACTCTGCACATGATGGTGATGGAATTCAGATTCTGCAAATGATGGTGATGTCACATAGACACTGCAGATGATCTTGATGGATTTCAGACACTGCAAATGATGGTGGTGGAATTCAGACACTGCACATGGTGGTAATGGATTTCAGACACAGCACATGGTGGTGATGGAATTCAGACACAGCACATGACATTGATGGAATTCAGAGAGTGCACGTGGTGGTGATGGAATTCAGACTCGGCACATGATGGTGATGGATTTCAGACACTGCACATGATAGTGATGGATTTCAGACTCTGAACATGGTTGTCATGGAATTCAGACACTGCACATGGTTGTGATTTAATTCAAACACAGCACATGGTGTTGAAGGAATTCTCACACTGCACATGATGGTGACAAAATACAGACTCTGCACATGACGGTGATGTCATTCAGCCTATGCACATGATTGTGATGGAATTCAGACACAGCACATGACAATGATGGTATTCAGAGAGTGCACATGGTGATGGTGGAATTCAGACTCTGCACATGATGGTGAAGGAAGTCAGACTCTGCACATGGTGGTGATGGAATTCAGATTCTGCACATGATGGTGATGGAATTCAAACATGGCACATGATGGTGATGGCATACAGATATAGTACATCATGGTGATGGAATTAAGACACTGCACATCATGGTGATGGAAAACAGACTCTGCACATGATGGTGATACAATTCAGACTCAGCACATGATGGTTATGGAATTCCGACTCTGCACATGATTGTGATGGCATACAGACACTGCACATTATGTTGACGGAATTCAGTCTCTGCACATGATTGTGATGGCATACAGACACTGCACATGATGGTCATGGTATATACGCACCACACATGATGGTGATGGAATTCAGACACTGCACATGGTGGCATTGGAATTCATACTCTGCATATAATGGTGATGGAATTCAGACACTGCACATGTTCGTCATGGATTTAGACACTGCTCATGATGGCGATGGAATTCAGACACTGCACCTGATGGTGCTGGCATTTAGTCTCTACACATGATGTGGATGGATTTCAGATACAGCACATGATGCTGATGGAATTCAGACACAGCACATGACATTGATGGAATTCAGACAGTGCACATGGTTGTGATATAATTCAGACTATGCACATGATGGTGATAGAATTCAGACTCTGCACTTGGTGAGGAGTGAATTCATACTCTGCACATGATGGTAATGGAATTCAGACTCTGCACATGATGGTGATGGAATTCAGATTCTGCAAATGATGGTGATGGCACATAGACTCTGCAGATGATCTTGATGGATTTCAGACACTGCAAATGATGGTGGTGGAATTCAGACACTGCACATAGTGGTAATGGAATTCAGACACAGCACATGGTGGTGATGGAATTCAGACACAGCACATGACATTGATGGAATACAGAGAGTGCACGTGGTGGTGATGGAATTCAGACTCGACACATGATGGTGATAGAATTCAGACACTGCACATGATGGTAATGGCATACAGATATAGCACATTATGGTGATGGAATTAAGACACTGCACATCATGGTGATGGAATACAGACTCTGCACATGATGGTGATACAATTCAGACTCAGCACATGATGGTTGTGGAATTCCTACTCTGCACATGATTGTGATGGCATACAGACACCGCACATTATGTTGATGGAATTCAGTCTCTGCACATGATTGTGATGGCATACAGACACTGCACATGATGGTCATGGTATATACGCACCGCACATGATGGTGATGGAATTCAGACACTGCACATGGTGGCATTGGAATTCATACTCTGCATATAATGGTGATGGAATTCAGACACTGCAAATGTTCTTCATGGATTTAGACACTGCTCATGATGGTGATGGAATTCAGACACTGCACCTGATGGTGATGGCATTTAGTCTCTACACATGATGGGGAAGGATTTCAGATACAGCACATGATGCTGATGGAATTCAGACACAGCACATGACATTGATAGAATTCAGACAGTGCACATGGTTGTGATGTAATTCAGACCATGCACATGATGGTGATAGAATTCAGACTCTGCACTTGGTGAGGAGTGAATTCATACTCTGCAAATGATGGTAATGGAATTCAGACTCTGCACATGATGGTGATAGAATTCAGATTCTGCAAATGATGGTGATGGCACATAGACTCTGCAGATGATATTGATGGATTTCAGACACTGCAAATGATGGTGGTGGAATTCAGACACTGCACATGGTGGTAATGGAATTCAGACACAGCACATGGTGGTGATGGAATTCAGACACAGCACATGACATTGATTGAATACAGAGAGTGCACGAGGTGGTGATGGAATTCAGACTCGGCACTTGATGGTGATGGATTTCAGACACTGCACATGATAGTGATGGATTTCAGACTCTGAACATGGTTGTCATGGAATATAGACACTGCACATGATGGTTATGGAATACAGACACAGAACTTGAAGGTGATGGAATTCAGACTCTGCACATGATTGTGTTGGCATACAGACACTGAACATGATGGTGATGGAATTCAGACTCTGCACAGGGTGGTGATGGAATTCAGACTCTGCAAATGATGGTGATGGCATATTGACTCCACATGATAGTGATGGAATTGAGACACTGCAGATGATGCTGATGGAATTCAGACACTGCACATGGTTGTGATTTAATTCAAACACAGCACATGGTGTTGAAGGAATTCTCACACTGCACATGATGGTGACGAAATACAGACTCTGCAAATGACGGTGATGTCATTCAGCCTATGCACATGATTGTGATGGAATTCAGACACAGCATATGACAATGATGGTATTCAGAGAGTGCACATGGTGATGATGGAATTCAGACACTGCAAATGATGGTGGTGGAATTCATGCACTGCACATGGTGGTGATGGAATTCAGACACTGCTCATGGTGGTGATGGTGTTCAGACTCTGCACATAATGGTGATGGAATATAGACTCTGCAGATGATCATGATGGAATTCAGACACTGCACACGATGGTGATTGAATTCAGACACTGCACACGATGGTGATGGCATTTAAATACTGCACATCATGGTGATGGCATACAGACACTGCACATGATGGTGATGGATTTCAGATACAGTTCATGGTGGTGATGGAATATAGCGACTGCACATGATGGTTAAGGAATTCAGACACAGCACATGGTGGTGATGGAATTCAGACACAGCAAATGATGGTGGTGGAATTCAGACACTGCACATGGTGGTGATGGAATTCAGAGACAGCACATGATGGTGATGAAATTCAGACACAACACATGACATTGATGGAATACAGAGATTGCATGTGGTGGTGATGGAATTCAGACTCGGCACATGATAGTGATGGATTTCAGACTCTGAACATAGTGGTGATGGAATTCAGTCTCGGCACATGATAGTGCTGAATACAGACACTGTATATGATGGTGATGGAATTCAGACACAGCACATGATATGATGGATTTCAGATTCTGAACTTGGTCGTGATGGCATACAGACACTGCACATGATGGTTATGGTATATACACACCGCACATGATGGTGATGGAATTCAGACTCTGCATATGATGGTGAAGGAGTTCAGACACTGCACATGGTGGCATTGGAATTCAGACTCTGCATATAATGGTGATGGAATTCATACGCTGCACATCTTCATCATGACTTTAAACACTGCACATGATGGTCATGGAATTCTGACACTGCACCTGATGCTGATGGCATTTAGTCTCTGCACATGATGGTGATCGATTTCAGATACAGCACATGATGCTGATGGAATTCAGACACAGCACATGACATTGATGGTATTAAGACAGTGCACATGGTTGTGATGTAATTCAGACTATGCACATGATGGTGATAGAATTCAGATTCTGCAAATGATGGTGATGGCACATAGACTCTGCACATGATCTTGATGGAATTCAGACGCTGCAAATGATGGTGGTGGAATTCAGACTCTGCACATGGTGGTGATGGAATTCAGCACAGCACATGGTAGTGATGGCATTCAGACACAGCACATGACATTGATGGAATAGAGAGAGTGAACGTGGTGGTGATGGAATTCAGACTCGGCACATGATGGTGATGGATTTCAGACTCTGAACATGGTTTTCATGGAATATAGACACTGCACATGATGGTTATGGAATACAGACACAGCACTTGATGGTGATGGAATTCAGACTCTGCACATGATGGTGATGGAATTCAAACACGGCACATGATGGTGATGGCATACAGATATAGTACATCATGGTGATGGAATTTATACACTGCACATCATGGTGATGGAATACAGACTCTGCACATGATGGTGATACAATTCAGACTCAGCACATGATGGTTATGGAATTCCGACTCTGCACATGATTGTGATGGCATACAGACACTGCACATTATGTTGACGGAATTCAGTCTCTGCACATGATTGTGATGGCATACAGACACTGCACATGATGGTCATGGTATATACGCACCGGACATGATGGTGATGGAATTCAGACACTGCACATGGTGGCATTTTAATTCATACTCTGCATATAATGGTGATGGAATTCAGACACTGCACATGTTCGTCATGGATTTAGACACTGCTCATGATGGTGATGGAATTCAGACACTGCACCTGATGGTGCTGGCATTTAGACTCTACACATGATGGGGATGGATTTCAGATACAGCACATGATGGTGATGGAATTCAGACACTGCACATGGTGGCATTGGAATTCTTACTCTGCATATAATGGTGATGGAATTCAGACACTGCACATGGTTGAGATATAATTCAGACTATGCACATGATGGTGATAGAATTCAGACTCTGCACTTGGTGAGGAGTGAATTCATACTCTGCACATGATGGTAATGGAATTCAGACTCTGCACATGATGGTGATGGAATTCAGATTCTGCAAATGATGGTGATGTCACATAGACACTGCAGATGATCTTGATGGATTTCAGACACTGCAAATGATGGTGGTGGAATTCAGACACTGCACATGGTGGTAATGGATTTCAGACACAGCACATGGTGGTGATGGAATTCAGACACAGCACATGACATTGATGGAATTCAGAGAGTGCACGTGGTGGTGATGGAATTCAGACTCGGCACATGATGGTGATGGATTTCAGACACTGCACATGATAGTGATGGATTTCAGACTCTGAACATGGTTGTCATGGAATATAGACACTGCACATGATGGTTATGGAATACAGACACAGAACTTGAAGGTGATGGAATTCAGACACTGCACATGGTTGTGATTTAATTCAAACACAGCACATGGTGTTGAAGGAATTCTCACACTGCACATGATGGTGACAAAATACAGACTCTGCACATGACGGTGATGTCATTCAGCCTATGCACATGATTGTGATGGAATTCAGACACAGCACATGACAATGATGGTATTCAGAGAGTGCACATGGTGATGGTGGAATTCAGACTCTGCACATGATGGTGAAGGAAGTCAGACTCTGCACATGGTGGTGATGGAATTCAGATTCTGCACATTATGGTGATGGCATATAGACTCTGCACATGATTGTGATGGAATTCAGACACTACAAATGATGGTGGTAGAATTCATGCACTGCACATGGTGGTGATGGAATTCAGACACTGCTCATGGTGGTGATGGTGTTCAGACTCTGCACATAATGGTGATGGCATATAGACTCTGCAGATGATCATGATGGAATTCAGACACTGCACACGATGGTGATTGAATTCAGACACTGCACACGATGGTGATGGCATTTAAATACTGCACATCATGGTGATGGCATACAGACACTGCACATGATGGTGATGGAATTCAGATACAGTTCATGGTGGTGATGGAATATAGTGACTGAACATGATGGTTAAGGAATTCAGACACAGCAAATGGTGGTGATGGAATTCAGACACATCAAATGATGGTGGTGGAATTCAGACACTGCACATGGTGGTGATGGAATTCAGACACTGCAAATGATGGTGGTGGAATTCAGACACTGCACATGGTGGTGATGGAATTCAGAGACAGCACATGATGGTGATGGAATTCAGACACAACACATGACATTGATGGAATACAGATATTGCATGTGGTGGTGATGGAATTCAGACTCGGCACATGATAGTGATGGATTTCAGACTCTGAACATAGTGGTGATGGAATTCAGTCTCTGCACATGATAGTGCTGAAATACAGACACTGTATATGATGGTGATGGAATTCAGACACAGCACATGACATTGATGGAATACAGAGAGTGCATGTGGTGGTGATAGAATTCAGACACTGTGCATGATGGTGATAGAATTCAGACACTGCACAAGGTGGCATTGGAATTCAGACTCTGCATATAATGGTGATAGAATTCAGACACTGCACATGATGGTCATGGAATTCTGACCCAGCACCTGATGCTGATGGCATTTAGTCTCTGCACATGATGGTGATCGATTTCAGATACAGCACATGATGCTGATGGAATTCAGACACAGCACATGACATTGATGGTATTCAGACTGTGCACATGGTTGTGATGTAATTCAGACTATGCACATGATGGTGATAGAATTCTGATTCTGCAAATGATGGTGATGGCACATAGACTCTGCACATGATCTTGATGGTATTCAGACGCTGCACATGGTGGTGATGGAATTCAGCACAGCACATGTTAGTGATGGAATTCAGACACAGCACATGACATTGATGGAATAGAGAGTGAACTTGGTGGTAATGGAATTCAGACTCGGCACATGATGGTGATGGATTTCAGACTCTGAACATGGTTTTCATGGAATATAGACACTGCACATGATGGTTATGGAATACAGACACAGCACTTGTTGGTGATGGAATTCAGACTCTGCACATGATGGTGATGGAATTCAAACATGGCACATGATGGTGATGGCATACAGATATAGTACATCATGGTGATGGAATTAAGACACTGCACATCATGGTGATGGAATACAGACTCTGCACATGATGGTGATACAATTCAGACTCAGCACATGATGGTTATGGAATTCCGACTCTGCACATGATTGTGATGGCATACAGACACTGCACATTATGTTGACGGAATTCAGTCTCTGCACATGATTGTGATGGCATACAGACACTGCACATGATGGTCATGGTATATACGCACCGCACATGATGGTGATGGAATTCAGACACTGCACATGGTGGCATTGGAATTCATACTCTGCATATAATGGTGATGGAATTCAGACACTGCACATGTTCGTCATGGATTTAGACACTGCTCATGATGGCGATGGAATTCAGACACTGCACCTGATGGTGCTGGCATTTAGTCTCTACACATGATGTGGATGGATTTCAGATACAGCACATGATGCTGATGGAATTCAGACACAGCACATGACATTGATGGAATTCAGACAGTGCACATGGTTGTGATATAATTCAGACTATGCACATGATGGTGATAGAATTCAGACTCTGCACTTGGTGAGGAGTGAATTCATACTCTGCACATGATGGTAATGGAATTCAGACTCTGCACATGATGGTGATGGAATTCAGATTCTGCAAATGATGGTGATGGCACATAGACTCTGCAGATGATCTTGATGGATTTCAGACACTGCAAATGATGGTGGTGGAATTCAGACACTGCACATGGTGGTAATGGAATTCAGACACAGCACATGGTGGTGATGGAATTCAGACACAGCACATGACATTGATGGAATACAGAGAGTGCACGTGGTGGTGATGGAATTCAGACTCGGCACATGATGGTGATGGATTTCAGACACTGCACATGATTGTGATGGGTTTCAGACTCTGAACATGGTTGTCATGGAATATAGACACTGCACATGATGGTTATGGAATACAGACACAGAACTTGAAGGTGATGGAATTCAGACTCTGCACATGATTGTGATGGCATACAGACACTGAACATGATGGTGATGGAATTCAGACTCTGCACAGGGTGGTGATGGAATTCAGACTCTGCAAATGATGGTGATGGCATATTGACTCCACATGATAGTGATGGAATTGAGACACTGCAGATGATGCTGATGGAATTCAGACACTGCACATGGTTGTGATTTAATTCAAACACAGCACATGGTGTTGAAGGAATTCTCACACTGCACATGATGGTGACGAAATACAGACTCTGCACATGACGGTGATGTCATTCAGCCTATGCACATGATTGTGATGGAATTCAGACACAGCACATGACAATGATGGTATTCAGAGAGTGCACATGGTGATGATGGAATTCAGACTCTGCACATGATGGTGATGTCATTCAGCCTATGCACATGATTGTGATGGAATTCAGACACAGCACATGACAATGATGGTATTCAGAGAGTGCACATGGTGATGGTGGAATTTAGACTCTGCACATGATGGTGAAGGAAGTCAGACTCTGCACATGGTGGTGATGGAATTCAGATTCTGCACATTATGGTGATGGCATATAGACTCTGCACATGATCGTGATGGAATTCAGACACTGCAAATGATGGTGGTGGAATTCATGCACTGCACATGGTGGTGAAGGAATTCAGACACTGCTCATGGTGGTGATGGTGTTCAGACTCTGCACATAATGGTGATGGCATATAGACTCTGCAGATGATCATGATGGAATTCAGACACTGCAAACGATGGTGATTGAATTCAGACTGCACACGATAGTGATGGCATTTAAATACGCAACATCATGGTGATGGCATACAGACACTGCACATGATGGTGATGGAATTCAGATACAGTTCATGGTGGTGGTGGAATATAGTGACTGCACATGATGGTTAAGGAATTCAGACACAGCACATGGTGGTGATGGAATTCAGACACAGCAAATGATGGTGGTGGAATTCAGACACTGCACATGGTGGTGATGGAATTCAGCACAGCACATGGTAGTGATGGAATTCAGACACAGCACATGACATTGATGGAATACAGAGAGTGAACGTGGTGGTGATGGAATTCAGACTCGGCACATGACGTTGATGGAATACAGACTCTGAACATGGTTGTGATGGAATTCAGACATTGCACATGATGGTGATAGAATTCAGACACTGCACATGATATGATGGATTTCAGACTCTGAACTTGGTTGTGATGGAATTCAGACACTGCACATGAAGGTGATGGAATTCAGACACTGCAAATGATGGTGGTGGAATTCAGACACTTCACATGGTGGTGATGGAATTCAGACTCTGCACATGGTATTGATGGAATTCAGACACAGCAAATGATAGTGGTGGAATTCAGACACTGCACATGGTGGTGATGGAATTCAGACTCGGCACATGACGTTGATGGAATACAGACTCAGAACATGGTGGTGATGGATTTCAGACTCTGAACATGGTTGTGATGGAATTCAGACACTGCACATGATGGTGATAGAATTCAGACACTGCACATGATGGTGATGGAATTCAAACACGGCACATCATGTTGATGGAATTCAGACTCTGTGCATGATGGTGACGAAATACAGACACTGCACATGATGGTGATGGAATACAGACACTGCACACGATGCTGACTGAATTAGACACTGCACATGATAGTGATGGATTTCAGACTCTGAACTTGATGGTGATGGAATTCAGACACTGCGCCTGATGGTGATAGAATTCAGACACTGCACATGATGGTGATGGAATTCAGACACTGCACATGAAGGTGATGGAATTCAGACCCAGCAAATGATGGTGGTGGAATTCAGACACTGCACATGGTGGTGATGGAATTCAGACTCTGCACATGGTGGTGATGGAATTCAGACACAGCAAATGATAGTGGTGGATTTCAGAAACTACACATGATGGTGATTGAATTCAGACTCTGCACATGATGGTGATGGCATAAAGAAACAGCACATTATGTTGATGGAATTCAGTCTCTGCACATGATTGTGATGGCATACAGACACTGCACATGATAGTTATGGTATATACACACCGCACATGATGGTGATGTAATTCAGACTCTGCATATGATGGTGAAGGAATTCAGACACTGCACATGGTGGCATTGGAATTCAGACTCTGCATATAATGGTGATGGAATTCATACACTGCACATGTTCATCCTGAATTTAGACACTGCACATGATGGTCATGGAATTCTGACACTGCACCTAATGCTGATGTCATTTAGTCTCTGCACATGATGGTGATCGATTTCAGATACAGCACATGATGCTGATGGAATTCAGACACAGCACATGACATTGATGGTATTCAGACAGTTCACATGGTTGTGATGTAATTCAGACTGTACACATGATGGTGATAGAATTCAGATTCTGCAAATGATGGTGATGGCACATAGACTCTGCACATGATCTTGATGGAATTCAGACGCTGCCAATGATGGTGGTGGAATTCAGACACTGCACATGGTGGTGATGGAATTCAGACACAGCACATGGTGGGAAGTGAATTCATACTCTGCACATGATTGTGAAGGAAGTCAGACTCTGCACATGGTGGTGATGGATTTCAGATTCTGCAAATGATGGTGGTTCAATTCAGACACTGCACATGGTGGTGATGGAATTCTGCACAGCACATGGTAGTGATGGAATTCAGACACAGCACATGACATTGATGGAATAGAGAGAGTGCACGTGGAGGTGATGGAATTCAGACTCGGCACATGACGTTGATGGAATACAGACTCTGAACATGGTGGTGATGGATTTCAGACTCTGAACATGGTTGTGATGGAATTCAGACACTGCACATGATGGTGATAGAATTCAGACACTGCACATGATGGTGAAGGAATTCAAACACGGCACATCACTGTGATGGAATTCAGACTCTGTACATGATGGTGATGGAATTCCCAATCTGCACATGATGGTGACGAAATACAGACACTGCACATGATGGTGATGGAATACAGACACAGCACACGATGCTGACTGAATTAGACACTGCACATGATGGTGATGAAATTCAGACTATGCAAATGACGGTGATGTCGTTCAGCCTCTGCACATGATTGTGATGGAATTCAGACACAGCTCATGGTGGTGATGGTGTTCAGACTCTGCACATAATGGTGATGGAATATAGACTCTGCAGATGATCTTGATGAAATTCAGACGCTGCAAATGATGGTGGTGGAATTCAGACACTGCACATGGTGGTGATGGAATTCAGACACAGCACGTGGTGGTGATGGAATTCAGACTCGGCACATGATGGTGATGGATTTCAGACTCTGAACATGGTTTTCATGGAATATAGACACTGCACATGATGGTTATGGAATACAGACACAGCACTTGATGGTGATGGAATTCAGACTCTGCACATGATTGTGATGGCATACAGACACTGAACATGATGGTGATGGAATTCAGATACAGCACATGGTGGTGAGGGAATTCAGACACAACACATGTCATTGATGGAATACAGAGAGTGCACGTGGTGGTGATGGAATTCAGACTCCGCACATGATGGTGATGGAACTCAGACACTGCAAATGACATTGATGGAATTCAGACTGTGCACATGGTGGTGATGTAATTCAGACTATGTACATGATGATGATTGAATTCAGACAATGCACATGATGGTGAAGGAAGTCAGACTCTGCAGATGCTGGTGATGGAATTCAGATTCTGCAAATGATGTTG
The DNA here is from genome assembly GCF_048418815.1 of Hemitrygon akajei. Taxonomy (NCBI): domain Eukaryota; kingdom Metazoa; phylum Chordata; class Chondrichthyes; order Myliobatiformes; family Dasyatidae; genus Hemitrygon; species Hemitrygon akajei. The sequence continues at coordinate 120,336,508 of NC_133133.1, forward strand.
ATGGCACATAGACTCTGCAGATGATCGTGATGGAACTCAGATTCTGCAAATGATGTTAATGGCACATAGACTGTGCACATGATCGTGTTGGAATTCAGACACTGCAAATGATGGTGGTGGAATTCAGACACTGCACGTGGTGGTGATTTAATTCAGACACAGCACATGACATTGATGGAATACAGAGAGTGCACGTGCTGGTGATGGAATTCAGACTCGGCACATGATTGTGATGGATTTCAGACTCTGAACATGGTGGTGATGGAATATAGACACTGCACATGGTGGTGATGGAATTCAGACTCGGCACATGATTGTGATGGATTTCAGACTCTGAACATGGTGGTGATGGAATATAGACACTGCACATGGTGGTGATGGAATTATTACTCTGCACATGACATTGATGGAATACAGAGAGTGCACGTGGTGGTAATGGAATTCCGACTCGGCACATGATTGTGATGGATTTCAGACTGTGAACATGGTGGTGATGGAATATAGACACTGCACATGGTGCTGATGGAATTATTACTCTGCACATAATGCTAAAGGCAATAGATACCGCACATGGTGGTGATGGAGTTCAGATTCTGCAAATGATGGTGATGGCATATTGAGTCCACATGATAGTGATTGAATTCAGTCACTGCACATGATGCTGATGGAATTCAGACACTGCAAATGCTTGTGATTTAATTCAAACACACAATATGGAGTTGAACGAATTCTCACACTGTACATGGTGGTGATGGAATTCAGACACAGCACATGACATTGATGGAATACAGAGATTGCACATGGTGGTGATAGAGTTCAGACACAGCACATGATGGTGGTGGATTTCAGACACTGCACATGATAGTGATGGATTTCAGACTCTGAACATGGTTGTCATGGAATATAGACACTGCACATGATGGTTATGGAATACAGACACAGCACTTGATGGCGATGGAATTCACACTCTGCACATGATTGTGATGGCATACAGACACTAAACATGATGGTGATGGAATTCAGACTCGGCACATGATATTGATGGATTTCAGACTCTGAACATGGTGGTGATGGAATTATTACTCTGCACATAATGCTAAAGGCGATAGATACTGCACATGATGGGGATGGAGATCAGACTCTGCAAATGATGGTGATGGCATATTGACTCCACATGATTGTGATGGAATTCAGACACTACACATAATGGTAAATGCATATAGATACCGCACATGGTGGTGATGGAGTTCAGACTCTGCAAATGATGGTGATGGTATATTGACTCCACATGATAGTGATGGAATTCAGTCACTGCACATGATGCTGATGGAATTCAGACACTACACATGCTTGTGTTCGAATTCAGTCTCTGCTCATGATGTTAATGGAATTCAGACTCTGCACATGATACTGATGAAATACAGACACCTCATATGATGGTAATGGAATTCAGACACAGCAAATGACATTGATGGAATACAGAGAGTTCACGTGCTGGTGATAGAATTCAGACACTGTGCATGATGGTGATGGAATTCAGACACTGCACATGATGGTGATGGCATACAGATATAGCACATCATGGTGATGGAATTAAGACACTGCACATCATGGTGATGGAATACAGACTCTGCACATGATGGTGATACAATTCAGACTCAGCACATGATGGTTATGGAATTCCGACTCTGCACATGATTGTGATGGCATACAGACACTGCACATTATGTTGATGGAATTCAGTCTCTGCACATGATTGTGATGGCATACAGACACTGCACATGATGGTCATGGTATATACGCACCGCACATGATGGTGATGGAATTCAGACACTGCACATGGTGGCATTGGAATTCATACTCTGCATATAATGGTGATGGAATTCAGACACTGCACATGTTCGTCATGGATTTAGACACTGCTCATGATGGCGATGGAATTCAGACACTGCACCTGATGGTGCTGGCATTTAGTCTCTACACATGATGTGGATGGATTTCAGATACAGCACATGATGCTGATGGAATTCAGACACAGCACATGACATTGATGGAATTCAGACAGTGCACATGGTTGTGATATAATTCAGACTATGCACATGATGGTGATAGAATTCAGACTCTGCACTTGGTGAGGAGTGAATTCATACTCTGCACATGATGGTAATGGAATTCAGACTCTGCACATGATGGTGATGGAATTCAGATTCTGCAAATGATGGTGATGGCACATAGACTCTGCAGATGATCTTGATGGATTTCAGACACTGCAAATGATGGTGGTGGAATTCAGACACTGCACATGGTGGTAATGGAATTCAGACACAGCACATGGTGGTGATGGAATTCAGACACAGCACATGACATTGATGGAATACAGAGAGTGCACGTGGTGGTGATGGAATTCAGACTCGGCACATGATGGTGATGGATTTCAGACACTGCACATGATTGTGATGGGTTTCAGACTCTGAACATGGTTGTCATGGAATATAGACACTGCACATGATGGTTATGGAATACAGACACAGAACTTGAAGGTGATGGAATTCAGACTCTGCACATGATTGTGATGGCATACAGACACTGAACATGATGGTGATGGAATTCAGACTCTGCACAGGGTGGTGATGGAATTCAGACTCTGCAAATGATGGTGATGGCATACTGACTCCACATGATAGTGATGGAATTGAGACACTGCAGATGATGCTGATGGAATTCAGACACTGCACATGGTTGTGATTTAATTCAAACACAGCACATGGTGTTGAAGGAATTCTCACACTGCACATGATGGTGACGAAATACAGACTCTGCACATGACGGTGATGTCATTCAGCCTATGCACATGATTGTGATGGAATTCAGACACAGCACATGACAATGATGGTATTCAGAGAGTGCACATGGTGATGATGGAATTCAGACTCTGCACATGATGGTGATGTCATTCAGCCTATGCACATGATTGTGATGGAATTCAGACACAGCACATGACAATGATGGTATTCAGAGAGTGCACATGGTGATGGTGGAATTTAGACTCTGCACATGATGGTGAAGGAAGTCAGACTCTGCACATGGTGGTGATGGAATTCAGATTCTGCACATTATGGTGATGGCATATAGACTCTGCACATGATCGTGATGGAATTCAGACACTGCAAATGATGGTGGTGGAATTCATGCACTGCACATGGTGGTGAAGGAATTCAGACACTGCTCATGGTGGTGATGGTGTTCAGACTCTGCACATAATGGTGATGGCATATAGACTCTGCAGATGATCATGATGGAATTCAGACACTGCAAACGATGGTGATTGAATTCAGACTGCACACGATAGTGATGGCATTTAAATACGCAACATCATGGTGATGGCATACAGACACTGCACATGATGGTGATGGAATTCAGATACAGTTCATGGTGGTGATGGAATATAGTGACTGCACATGATGGTTAAGGAATTCAGACACAGCACATGGTGGTGATGGAATTCAGACACAGCAAATGATGGTGGTGGAATTCAGACACTGCACATGGTGGTGATGGAATTCAGCACAGCACATGGTAGTGATGGAATTCAGACACAGCACATGACATTGATGGAATACAGAGAGTGAACGTGGTGGTGATGGAATTCAGACTCGGCACATGACGTTGATGGAATACAGACTCTGAACATGGTTGTGATGGAATTCAGACATTGCACATGATGGTGATAGAATTCAGACACTGCACATGATATGATGGATTTCAGACTCTGAACTTGGTTGTGATGGAATTCAGACACTGCACATGAAGGTGATGGAATTCAGACACTGCAAATGATGGTGGTGGAATTCAGACACTTCACATGGTGGTGATGGAATTCAGACTCTGCACATGGTATTGATGGAATTCAGACACAGCAAATGATAGTGGTGGAATTCAGACACTGCACATGGTGGTGATGGAATTCAGACTCGGCACATGACGTTGATGGAATACAGACTCAGAACATGGTGGTGATGGATTTCAGACTCTGAACATGGTTGTGATGGAATTCAGACACTGCACATGATGGTGATAGAATTCAGACACTGCACATGATGGTGATGGAATTCAAACACGGCACATCATGTTGATGGAATTCAGACTCTGTGCATGATGGTGACGAAATACAGACACTGCACATGATGGTGATGGAATACAGACACTGCACACGATGCTGACTGAATTAGACACTGCACATGATAGTGATGGATTTCAGACTCTGAACTTGATGGTGATGGAATTCAGACACTGCGCCTGATGGTGATAGAATTCAGACACTGCACATGATGGTGATGGAATTCAGACACTGCACATGAAGGTGATGGAATTCAGACCCAGCAAATGATGGTGGTGGAATTCAGACACTGCACATGGTGGTGATGGAATTCAGACTCTGCACATGGTGGTGATGGAATTCAGACACAGCAAATGATAGTGGTGGATTTCAGAAACTACACATGATGGTGATTGAATTCAGACTCTGCACATGATGGTGATGGCATAAAGAAACAGCACATTATGTTGATGGAATTCAGTCTCTGCACATGATTGTGATGGCATACAGACACTGCACATGATAGTTATGGTATATACACACCGCACATGATGGTGATGTAATTCAGACTCTGCATATGATGGTGAAGGAATTCAGACACTGCACATGGTGGCATTGGAATTCAGACTCTGCATATAATGGTGATGGAATTCATACACTGCACATGTTCATCCTGAATTTAGACACTGCACATGATGGTCATGGAATTCTGACACTGCACCTAATGCTGATGTCATTTAGTCTCTGCACATGATGGTGATCGATTTCAGATACAGCACATGATGCTGATGGAATTCAGACACAGCACATGACATTGATGGTATTCAGACAGTTCACATGGTTGTGATGTAATTCAGACTGTACACATGATGGTGATAGAATTCAGATTCTGCAAATGATGGTGATGGCACATAGACTCTGCACATGATCTTGATGGAATTCAGACGCTGCCAATGATGGTGGTGGAATTCAGACACTGCACATGGTGGTGATGGAATTCAGACACAGCACATGGTGGGAAGTGAATTCATACTCTGCACATGATTGTGAAGGAAGTCAGACTCTGCACATGGTGGTGATGGATTTCAGATTCTGCAAATGATGGTGGTTCAATTCAGACACTGCACATGGTGGTGATGGAATTCTGCACAGCACATGGTAGTGATGGAATTCAGACACAGCACATGACATTGATGGAATAGAGAGAGTGCACGTGGAGGTGATGGAATTCAGACTCGGCACATGACGTTGATGGAATACAGACTCTGAACATGGTGGTGATGGATTTCAGACTCTGAACATGGTTGTGATGGAATTCAGACACTGCACATGATGGTGATAGAATTCAGACACTGCACATGATGGTGAAGGAATTCAAACACGGCACATCACTGTGATGGAATTCAGACTCTGTACATGATGGTGATGGAATTCCCAATCTGCACATGATGGTGACGAAATACAGACACTGCACATGATGGTGATGGAATACAGACACAGCACACGATGCTGACTGAATTAGACACTGCACATGATGGTGATGAAATTCAGACTATGCAAATGACGGTGATGTCGTTCAGCCTCTGCACATGATTGTGATGGAATTCAGACACAGCTCATGGTGGTGATGGTGTTCAGACTCTGCACATAATGGTGATGGAATATAGACTCTGCAGATGATCTTGATGAAATTCAGACGCTGCAAATGATGGTGGTGGAATTCAGACACTGCACATGGTGGTGATGGAATTCAGACACAGCACGTGGTGGTGATGGAATTCAGACTCGGCACATGATGGTGATGGATTTCAGACTCTGAACATGGTTTTCATGGAATATAGACACTGCACATGATGGTTATGGAATACAGACACAGCACTTGATGGTGATGGAATTCAGACTCTGCACATGATTGTGATGGCATACAGACACTGAACATGATGGTGATGGAATTCAGATACAGCACATGGTGGTGAGGGAATTCAGACACAACACATGTCATTGATGGAATACAGAGAGTGCACGTGGTGGTGATGGAATTCAGACTCCGCACATGATGGTGATGGAACTCAGACACTGCAAATGACATTGATGGAATTCAGACTGTGCACATGGTGGTGATGTAATTCAGACTATGTACATGATGATGATTGAATTCAGACAATGCACATGATGGTGAAGGAAGTCAGACTCTGCAGATGGTGGTGATGGAATTCAGATTCTGCAAATGATGTTGATGGCACATAGACTCTGCAGATGATCGTGATGGAACTCAGATTCTGCAAATGATGTTAATGGCACATAGACTGTGCACATGATCGTGTTGGAATTCAGACACTGCAAATGATGGTGGTGGAATTCAGACACTGCACGTGGTGGTGATTTAATTCAGACACAGCACATGACATTGATGGAATACAGAGAGTGCACGTGCTGGTGATGGAATTCAGACTCGGCACATGATTGTGATGGATTTCAGACTCTGAACATGGTGGTGATGGAATATAGACACTGCACATGGTGGTGATGGAATTCAGACTCGGCACATGATTGTGATGGATTTCAGACTCTGAACATGGTGGTGATGGAATATAGACACTGCACATGGTGGTGATGGAATTATTACTCTGCACATGACATTGATGGAATACAGAGAGTGCACGTGGTGGTAATGGAATTCCGACTCGGCACATGATTGTGATGGATTTCAGACTGTGAACATGGTGGTGATGGAATATAGACACTGCACATGGTGCTGATGGAATTATTACTCTGCACATAATGCTAAAGGCAATAGATACCGCACATGGTGGTGATGGAGTTCAGATTCTGCAAATGATGGTGATGGCATATTGAGTCCACATGATAGTGATTGAATTCAGTCACTGCACATGATGCTGATGGAATTCAGACACTGCAAATGCTTGTGATTTAATTCAAACACACAATATGGAGTTGAACGAATTCTCACACTGTACATGGTGGTGATGGAATTCAGACACAGCACATGACATTGATGGAATACAGAGATTGCACATGGTGGTGATAGAGTTCAGACACAGCACATGATGGTGGTGGATTTCAGACACTGCACATGATAGTGATGGATTTCAGACTCTGAACATGGTTGTCATGGAATATAGACACTGCACATGATGGTTATGGAATACAGACACAGCACTTGATGGCGATGGAATTCACACTCTGCACATGATTGTGATGGCATACAGACACTAAACATGATGGTGATGGAATTCAGACTCGGCACATGATATTGATGGATTTCAGACTCTGAACATGGTGGTGATGGAATTATTACTCTGCACATAATGCTAAAGGCGATAGATACTGCACATGATGGGGATGGAGATCAGACTCTGCAAATGATGGTGATGGCATATTGACTCCACATGATTGTGATGGAATTCAGACACTACACATAATGGTAAATGCATATAGATACCGCACATGGTGGTGATGGAGTTCAGACTCTGCAAATGATGGTGATGGTATATTGACTCCACATGATAGTGATGGAATTCAGTCACTGCACATGATGCTGATGGAATTCAGACACTACACATGCTTGTGTTCAAATTCAGTCTCTGCTCATGATGTTAATGGAATTCAGACTCTGCACATGATACTGATGAAATACAGACACCTCATATGATGGTAATGGAATTCAGACACAGCAAATGACATTGATGGAATACAGAGAGTTCACGTGCTGGTGATAGAATTCAGACACTGTGCATGATGGTGATGGAATTCAGACACTGCACATGATGGTGATGGCATACAGATATAGCACATCATGGTGATGGAATTAAGACACTGCACATCATGGTGATGGAATACAGACTCTGCACATGATGGTGATACAATTCAGACTCAGCACATGATGGTTATGGAATTCCGACTCTGCACATGATTGTGATGGCATACAGACACTGCACATTATGTTGATGGAATTCAGTCTCTGCACATGATTGTGATGGCATACAGACACTGCACATGATGGTCATGGTATATACGCACCGCACATGATGGTGATGGAATTCAGACACTGCACATGGTGGCATTGGAATTCATACTCTGCATATAATGGTGATGGAATTCAGACACTGCACATGTTCGTCATGGATTTAGACACTGCTCATGATGGTGATGGAATTCAGACACTGCACCTGATGGTGATGGCATTTAGTCTCTACACATGATGGGGATGGATTTCAGATACAGCACATGATGCTGATGGAATTCAGACACAGCACATGACATTGATGGAATTCAGACAGTGCACATGGTTGTGATGTAATTCAGACTATGCACATGATGGTGATAGAATTCAGACTCTGCACTTGGTGAGGAGTGAATTCATACTCAGCGCATGATTGTAATGGAATTCAGACTCTGTACATGATGGTGAAGGAAGTCAGACTCTGCACATGCTGGTGATGGAATTCAGATTCTGCAAATGATGGTGATGGCACATAGACTCTGCAGATGATCTTGATGGAATTCAGACACTGCAAATGATGGTGGTGGAATTCAGACACTGCACATGCTGGTAATGGAATTCAGACACAGCACATGGTGGTGATGGAATTCAGACACAGCACATGACATTAATGGAATACAGACAGTGCACGTGGTGGTGATGGAATTCAGACTCGGCACATGATGGTGATGGATTTCAGACACTGCACATGATAGTGATGGATTTCAGACTCTGAACATGGTTGTCATGGAATATAGACACTGCACATGATGGTTATGGAATACAGACACAGAACTTGAAGGTGATGGAATTCAGACTCTGCACATGATTGTGATGGCATACAGACACTGAACATGATGGTGATGGAATTCAGACTCTGCACAGGGTGGTGATGGAATTCAGACTCTGCAAATGATGGTGATGGCATATTGACTCCACATGATAGTGATGGAATTGAGACACTGCAGATGATGCTGATGGAATTCAGACACGGCACATGATGCTGATGGAATTCAGACACGGCACATGGTGGTGATGGAATTCAGACACAGCAAATGATGGTGGTGCAATTCAGACACTGCACATGATGGTGATGGAATTCAGCACAGCACATGGTAGTGATGGAATTCAGACACAGCACATGACATTGATGGAATAGAGAGAGTGCACGTGGAGGTGATGGAATTCAGACTCGGCACATGACGTTGATGGAATACAGACTCTGAACATGGTGGTGATGGATTTCAGACTCTGAACATGGTTGTGATGGAATTCAGACACTGCACATGATGGTGATAGAATTCAGACACTGCACGTGGTGGTGATGGAATTCAGACTCGGCACATGATGGTGATGGATTTCAGACTCTGAACATGGTTTTCATGGAATATAGACACTGCACATGATGGTTATGGAATACAGACACAGCACTTGATGGTGATGGAATACAGACTCTGCACATGATTGTGATGGCATACAGACACTGAACATGATGGTGATGGAATTCAGATACAGCACATGGTGGTGAGGGAATTCAGACACAACACATGTCATTGATGGAATACAGAGAGTGCACGTGGTGGTGATGGAATTCAGACTCCGCACATGATTGTGATGGAACTCAGACACTGCAAATGACATTGATGGAATTCAGACTGTGCACATGGTGGTGATGTAATTCAGACTATGTACATGATGATGATTGAATTCAGACAATGCACATGATGGTGAAGGAAGTCAGACTCTGCAGATGGTGGTGATGGAATTCAGATTCTGCAAATGATGTTGATGGCACATAGACTCTGCAGATGATCGTGATGGAACTCAGATTCTGCAAATGATGTTAATGGCACATAGACTGTGCACATGATCGTGTTGGAATTCAGACACTGCAAATGATGGTGGTGGAATTCAGACACTGCACGTGGTGGTGATTTAATTCATATACAGCACATGACATTGATGGAATACAGAGAGTGCACGTGGTGGTGATGGAATTCAGACTCGGCACATGATTGTGATGGATTTCAGACTCTGAACATGGTGGTGATGGAATATAGACACTGCACATGGTGCTGATGGAATTATTACTCTGCACATGACATTGATGGAATACAGAGAGTGCACGTGGTGGTGATGGAATTCAGACTCGGCACATGATTGTGATGGATTTCAGACTCTGAACATGGTGGTGATGGAATATAGACACAGCACATGGTGGTGATGGAATTATTACTCTGCACATGACATTGATGGAATACAGAGAGTGCACGTGGTGGTGATGGAATTCAGACTCGGCACATGATTGTGATGGATTTCAGACTCTGAACATGGTGGTGATGGAATATAGACACAGCACATGGTGGTGATGGAATTATTACTCTGCACATGACATTGATGGAATACAGAGAGTGCACGTGGTGGTGATGGAATTCCAACTCGGCACATGATTGTGATGGATTTCAGACTCTGAACATGGTGGTGATGGAATATAGACACTGCACATGGTGCTGATGGAATTATTACTCTGCACATGACATTGATGGAATACAGAGAGTGCACGTGGTGGTGATGGAATTCAGACTCGGCACATGATTGTGATGGATTTCAGACTCTGAACATGGTGGTGATGGAATATAGACACAGCACATGGTGGTGATGGAATTATTACTCTGCACATGACATTGATGGAATACAGAGAGTGCACGTGGTGGTGATGGAATTCCAACTCGTCACATGATTGTGATGGATTTCAGACTCTGAACATGGTGGTGATGGAATTATTACTCTGCACATAATGCTAAAGGCGATAGATACTGCACATGATGGGGATGGAGATCAGACTCTGCAAATGATGGTGATGGCATATTGACTCCACATGATTGTGATGGAATTCAGACACTACACATAATGGTAAATGCATATAGATACCGCACATGGTGGTGATGGAGTTCAGACTCTGCAAATGATGGTGATGGTATATTGACTCCACATGATAGTGATGGAATTCAGTCACTGCACATGATGCTGATGGAATTCAGACACTACACATGCTTGTGTTCAAATTCAGTCTCTGCTCATGATGTTAATGGAATTCAGACTCTGCACATGATACTGATGAAATACAGACACCTCATATGATGGTAATGGAATTCAGACACAGCAAATGACATTGATGGAATACAGAGAGTTCACGTGCTGGTGATAGAATTCAGACACTGTGCATGATGGTGATGGAATTCAGACACTGCACATGATGGTGATGGCATACAGATATAGCACATCATGGTGATGGAATTAAGACACTGCACATCATGGTGATGGAATACAGACTCTGCACATGATGGTGATACAATTCAGACTCAGCACATGATGGTTATGGAATTCCGACTCTGCACATGATTGTGATGGCATACAGACACTGCACATTATGTTGATGGAATTCAGTCTCTGCACATGATTGTGATGGCATACAGACACTGCACATGATGGTCATGGTATATACGCACCGCACATGATGGTGATGGAATTCAGACACTGCACATGGTGGCATTGGAATTCATACTCTGCATATAATGGTGATGGAATTCAGACACTGCACATGTTCGTCATGGATTTAGACACTGCTCATGATGGTGATGGAATTCAGACACTGCACCTGATGGTGATGGCATTTAGTCTCTACACATGATGGGGATGGATTTCAGATACAGCACATGATGCTGATGGAATTCAGACACAGCACATGACATTGATGGAATTCAGACAGTGCACATGGTTGTGATGTAATTCAGACTATGCACATGATGGTGATAGAATTCAGACTCTGCACTTGGTGAGGAGTGAATTCATACTCAGCGCATGATTGTAATGGAATTCAGACTCTGTACATGATGGTGAAGGAAGTCAGACTCTGCACATGCTGGTGATGGAATTCAGATTCTGCAAATGATGGTGATGGCACATAGACTCTGCAGATGATCTTGATGGAATTCAGACACTGCAAATGATGGTGGTGGAATTCAGACACTGCACATGCTGGTAATGGAATTCAGACACAGCACATGGTGGTGATGGAATTCAGACACAGCACATGACATTAATGGAATACAGACAGTGCACGTGGTGGTGATGGAATTCAGACTCGGCACATGATGGTGATGGATTTCAGACACTGCACATGATAGTGATGGATTTCAGACTCTGAACATGGTTGTCATGGAATATAGACACTGCACATGATGGTTATGGAATACAGACACAGAACTTGAAGGTGATGGAATTCAGACTCTGCACATGATTGTGATGGCATACAGACACTGAACATGATGGTGATGGAATTCAGACTCTGCACAGGGTGGTGATGGAATTCAGACTCTGCAAATGATGGTGATGGCATATTGACTCCACATGATAGTGATGGAATTGAGACACTGCAGATGATGCTGATGGAATTCAGACACGGCACATGATGCTGATGGAATTCAGACACGGCACATGGTGGTGATGGAATTCAGACACAGCAAATGATGGTGGTGCAATTCAGACACTGCACATGATGGTGATGGAATTCAGCACAGCACATGGTAGTGATGGAATTCAGACACAGCACATGACATTGATGGAATAGAGAGAGTGCACGTGGAGGTGATGGAATTCAGACTCGGCACATGACGTTGATGGAATACAGACTCTGAACATGGTGGTGATGGATTTCAGACTCTGAACATGGTTGTGATGGAATTCAGACACTGCACATGATGGTGATAGAATTCAGACACTGCACGTGGTGGTGATGGAATTCAGACTCGGCACATGATGGTGATGGATTTCAGACTCTGAACATGGTTTTCATGGAATATAGACACTGCACATGATGGTTATGGAATACAGACACAGCACTTGATGGTGATGGAATACAGACTCTGCACATGATTGTGATGGCATACAGACACTGAACATGATGGTGATGGAATTCAGATACAGCACATGGTGGTGAGGGAATTCAGACACAACACATGTCATTGATGGAATACAGAGAGTGCACGTGGTGGTGATGGAATTCAGACTCCGCACATGATTGTGATGGAACTCAGACACTGCAAATGACATTGATGGAATTCAGACTGTGCACATGGTGGTGATGTAATTCAGACTATGTACATGATGATGATTGAATTCAGACAATGCACATGATGGTGAAGGAAGTCAGACTCTGCAGATGGTGGTGATGGAATTCAGATTCTGCAAATGATGTTGATGGCACATAGACTCTGCAGATGATCGTGATGGAACTCAGATTCTGCAAATGATGTTAATGGCACATAGACTGTGCACATGATCGTGTTGGAATTCAGACACTGCAAATGATGGTGGTGGAATTCAGACACTGCACGTGGTGGTGATTTAATTCATATACAGCACATGACATTGATGGAATACAGAGAGTGCACGTGGTGGTGATGGAATTCAGACTCGGCACATGATTGTGATGGATTTCAGACTCTGAACATGGTGGTGATGGAATATAGACACTGCACATGGTGCTGATGGAATTATTACTCTGCACATGACATTGATGGAATACAGAGAGTGCACGTGGTGGTGATGGAATTCAGACTCGGCACATGATTGTGATGGATTTCAGACTCTGAACATGGTGGTGATGGAATATAGACACAGCACATGGTGGTGATGGAATTATTACTCTGCACATGACATTGATGGAATACAGAGAGTGCACGTGGTGGTGATGGAATTCAGACTCGGCACATGATTGTGATGGATTTCAGACTCTGAACATGGTGGTGATGGAATATAGACACAGCACATGGTGGTGATGGAATTATTACTCTGCACATGACATTGATGGAATACAGAGAGTGCACGTGGTGGTGATGGAATTCCAACTCGGCACATGATTGTGATGGATTTCAGACTCTGAACATGGTGGTGATGGAATATAGACACTGCACATGGTGCTGATGGAATTATTACTCTGCACATGACATTGATGGAATACAGAGAGTGCACGTGGTGGTGATGGAATTCAGACTCGGCACATGATTGTGATGGATTTCAGACTCTGAACATGGTGGTGATGGAATATAGACACAGCACATGGTGGTGATGGAATTATTACTCTGCACATGACATTGATGGAATACAGAGAGTGCACGTGGTGGTGATGGAATTCCAACTCGTCACATGATTGTGATGGATTTCAGACTCTGAACATGGTGGTGATGGAATTATTACTCTGCACATAATGCTAAAGGCGATAGATACTGCACATGATGGGGATGGAGATCAGACTCTGCAAATGATGGTGATGGCATATTGACTCCACATGATTGTGATGGAATTCAGACACTACACATAATGGTAAATGCATATAGATACCGCACATGGTGGTGATGGAGTTCAGACTCTGCAAATGATGGTGATGGTATATTGACTCCACATGATAGTGATGGAATTCAGTCACTGCACATGATGCTGATGGAATTCAGACACTACACATGCTTGTGTTCAAATTCAGTCTCTGCTCATGATGTTAATGGAATTCAGACTCTGCACATGATACTGATGAAATACAGACACCTCATATGATGGTAATGGAATTCAGACACAGCAAATGACATTGATGGAATACAGAGAGTTCACGTGCTGGTGATAGAATTCAGACACTGTGCATGATGGTGATGGAATTCAGACACTGCACATGATGGTGATGGCATACAGATATAGCACATCATGGTGATGGAATTAAGACACTGCACATCATGGTGATGGAATACAGACTCTGCACATGATGGTGATACAATTCAGACTCAGCACATGATGGTTATGGAATTCCGACTCTGCACATGATTGTGATGGCATACAGACACTGCACATTATGTTGATGGAATTCAGTCTCTGCACATGATTGTGATGGCATACAGACACTGCACATGATGGTCATGGTATATACGCACCGCACATGATGGTGATGGAATTCAGACACTGCACATGGTGGCATTGGAATTCATACTCTGCATATAATGGTGATGGAATTCAGACACTGCACATGTTCGTCATGGATTTAGACACTGCTCATGATGGTGATGGAATTCAGACACTGCACCTGATGGTGATGGCATTTAGTCTCTACACATGATGGGGATGGATTTCAGATACAGCACATGATGCTGTTGGAATTCAGACACAGCACATGACATTGATGGAATTCAGACAGTGCACATGGTTGTGATGTAATTCAGACTATGCACATGATGGTGATAGAATTCAGACTCTGCACTTGGTGAGGAGTGAATTCATACTCAGCGCATGATTGTAATGGAATTCAGACTCTGTACATGATGGTGAAGGAAGTCAGACTCTGCACATGCTGGTGATGGAATTCAGATTCTGCAAATGATGGTGATGGCACATAGACTCTGCAGATGATCTTGATGGAATTCAGACACTGCAAATGATGGTGGTGGAATTCAGACACTGCACATGCTGGTAATGGAATTCAGACACAGCACATGGTGGTGATGGAATTCAGACACAGCACATGACATTAATGGAATACAGACAGTGCACGTGGTGGTGATGGAATTCAGACTCGGCACATGATGGTGATGGATTTCAGACACTGCACATGATAGTGATGGATTTCAGACTCTGAACATGGTTGTCATGGAATATAGACACTGCACATGATGGTTATGGAATACAGACACAGAACTTGAAGGTGATGGAATTCAGACTCTGCACATGATTGTGATGGCATACAGACACTGAACATGATGGTGATGGAATTCAGACTCTGCACAGGGTGGTGATGGAATTCAGACTCTGCAAATGATGGTGATGGCATATTGACTCCACATGATAGTGATGGAATTGAGACACTGCAGATGATGCTGATGGAATTCAGACACGGCACATGATGCTGATGGAATTCAGACACGGCACATGGTGGTGATGGAATTCAGACACAGCAAATGATGGTGGTGCAATTCAGACACTGCACATGATGGTGATGGAATTCAGCACAGCACATGGTAGTGATGGAATTCAGACACAGCACATGACATTGATGGAATAGAGAGAGTTCACGTGGAGGTGATGGAATTCAGACTCGGCACATGACGTTGATGGAATACAGACTCTGAACATGGTGGTGATGGATTTCAGACTCTGAACATGGTTGTGATGGAATTCAGACACTGCACATGATGGTGATAGAATTCAGACACTGCACGTGGTGGTGATGGAATTCAGACTCGGCACATGATGGTGATGGAATTCCGACTCTGCACATGATTGTGATGGCATACAGACACTGCACATTATGTTGATGGAATTCAGTCTCTGCACATGATTGTGATGGCATACAGACACTGCACATGATGGTCATGGTATATACGCACCGCACATGATGGTGATGGAATTCAGACACTGCACATGGTGGCATTGGAATTCATACTCTGCATATAATGGTGATGGAATTCAGACACTGCACATGTTCGTCATGGATTTAGACACTGCTCATGATGGTGATGGAATTCAGACACTGCACCTGATGGTGATGGCATTTAGTCTCTACACATGATGGGGATGGATTTCAGATACAGCACATGATGCTGATGGAATTCAGACACAGCACATGACATTGATGGAATTCAGACAGTGCACATGGTTGTGATGTAATTCAGACTATGCACATGATGGTGATAGAATTCAGACTCTGCACTTGGTGAGGAGTGAATTCATACTCAGCGCATGATTGTAATGGAATTCAGACTCTGTACATGATGGTGAAGGAAGTCAGACTCTGCACATGGTGGTGATGGAATTCAGATTCTGCAAATGATGGTGATGGCACATAGACTCTGCAGATGATCTTGATGGAATTCAGACACTGCAAATGATGGTGGTGGAATTCAGACACTGCACATGCTGGTAATGGAATTCAGACACAGCACATGGTGGTGATGGAATTCAGACACAGCACATGACATTAATGGAATACAGACAGTGCACGTGGTGGTGATGGAATTCAGACTCGGCACATGATGGTGATGGATTTCAGACACTGCACATGATAGTGATGGATTTCAGACTCTGAACATGGTTGTCATGGAATATAGACACTGCACATGATGGTTATGGAATACAGACACAGAACTTGAAGGTGATGGAATTCAGACTCTGCACATGATTGTGATGGCATACAGACACTGAACATGATGGTGATGGAATTCAGACTCTGCACAGGGTGGTGATGGAATTCAGACTCTGCAAATGATGGTGATGGCATATTGACTCCACATGATAGTGATGGAATTGAGACACTGCAGATGATGCTGATGGAATTCAGACACGGCACATGATGCTGATGGAATTCAGACACGGCACATGGTGGTGATGGAATTCAGACACAGCAAATGATGGTGGTGCAATTCAGACACTGCACATGATGGTGATGGAATTCAGCACAGCACATGGTAGTGATGGAATTCAGACACAGCACATGACATTGATGGAATAGAGAGAGTGCACGTGGAGGTGATGGAATTCAGACTCGGCACATGACGTTGATGGAATACAGACTCTGAACATGGTGGTGATGGATTTCAGACTCTGAACATGGTTGTGATGGAATTCAGACACTGCACATGATGGTGATAGAATTCAGACACTGCACGTGGTGGTGATGGAATTCAGACTCGGCACATGATGGTGATGGATTTCAGACTCTGAACATGGTTTTCATGGAATATAGACACTGCACATGATGGTTATGGAATACAGACACAGCACTTGATGGTGATGGAATACAGACTCTGCACATGATTGTGATGGCATACAGACACTGAACATGATGGTGATGGAATTCAGATACAGCACATGGTGGTGAGGGAATTCAGACACAACACATGTCATTGATGGAATACAGAGAGTGCACGTGGTGGTGATGGAATTCAGACTCCGCACATGATTGTGATGGAACTCAGACACTGCAAATGACATTGATGGAATTCAGACTGTGCACATGGTGGTGATGTAATTCAGACTATGTACATGATGATGATTGAATTCAGACAATGCACATGATGGTGAAGGAAGTCAGACTCTGCAGATGGTGGTGATGGAATTCAGATTCTGCAAATGATGTTGATGGCACATAGACTCTGCAGATGATCGTGATGGAACTCAGATTCTGCAAATGATGTTAATGGCACATAGACTGTGCACATGATCGTGTTGGAATTCAGACACTGCAAATGATGGTGGTGGAATTCAGACACTGCACGTGGTGGTGATTTAATTCATATACAGCACATGACATTGATGGAATACAGAGAGTGCACGTGGTGGTGATGGAATTCAGACTCGGCACATGATTGTGATGGATTTCAGACTCTGAACATGGTGGTGATGGAATATAGACACAGCACATGGTGGTGATGGAATTATTACTCTGCACATGACATTGATGGAATACAGAGAGTGCACGTGGTGGTGATGGAATTCCAACTCGGCACATGATTGTGATGGATTTCAGACTCTGAACATGGTGGTGATGGAATATAGACACTGCACATGGTGCTGATGGAATTATTACTCTGCACATGACATTGATGGAATACAGAGAGTGCACGTGGTGGTGATGGAATTCAGACTCGGCACATGATTGTGATGGATTTCAGACTCTGAACATGGTGGTGATGGAATATAGACACAGCACATGGTGGTGATGGAATTATTACTCTGCACATGACATTGATGGAATACAGAGAGTGCACGTGGTGGTGATGGAATTCAGACTCGGCACATGATTGTGATGGATTTCAGACTCTGAACATGGTGGTGATGGAATATAGACACAGCACATGGTGGTGATGGAATTATTACTCTGCACATGACATTGATGGAATACAGAGAGTGCACGTGGTGGTGATGGAATTCCAACTCGGCACATGATTGTGATGGATTTCAGACTCTGAACATGGTGGTGATGGAATATAGACACTGCACATGGTGCTGATGGAATTATTACTCTGCACATGACATTGATGGAATACAGAGAGTGCACGTGGTGGTGATGGAATTCAGACTCGGCACATGATTGTGATGGATTTCAGACTCTGAACATGGTGGTGATGGAATATAGACACAGCACATGGTGGTGATGGAATTATTACTCTGCACATGACATTGATGGAATACAGAGAGTGCACGTGGTGGTGATGGAATTCCAACTCGTCACATGATTGTGATGGATTTCAGACTCTGAACATGGTGGTGATGGAATTATTACTCTGCACATAATGCTAAAGGCGATAGATACTGCACATGATGGGGATGGAGATCAGACTCTGCAAATGATGGTGATGGCATATTGACTCCACATGATAGTGATGGAATTCAGACACTACACATAATGGTAAATGCATATAGATACCGCACATGGTGGTGATGGAGTTCAGACTCTGCAAATGATGGTGATGGTATATTGACTCCACATGATAGTGATGGAATTCAGTCACTGCACATGATGCTGATGGAATTCAGACACTGCACATGCTTGTGTTCGAATTCAGTCTCTGCTCATGATGTTAATGGAATTCAGACTCTGCACATGATACTGATGAAATACAGACACTGCATATGATGGTAATGGAATTCAGACACAGCAAATGACATTGATGGAATACAGAGAGTGCACGTGGTGGTGATAGAATTCAGACACTGTGCATGATGGTGATGGAATTCAGACACTGCACATGATGGTGATGGCATACAGATATAGCACATCATGGTGATGGAATTAAGACACTGCACATCATGGTGATGGAATACAGACTCTGCACATGATGGTGATACAATTCAGACTCAGCACATGATGGTTATGGAATTCCGACTCTGCACATGATTGTGATGGCATACAGACACTGCACATGATGGTCATGGTATATACGCACCACACATGATGGTGATGGAATTCAGACACTGCACATGGTGGCATTGGAATTCATACTCTGCATATAATGGTGATGGAATTCAGACACTGCACATGTTCGTCATGGATTTAGACACTGCTCATGATGGTGATGGAATTCAGACACTGCACCTGATGGTGATGGCATTTAGTCTCTACACATGATGGGGATGGATTTCAGATACAGCACATGATGCTGTTGGAATTCAGACACAGCACATGACATTGATGGAATTCAGACAGTGCACATGGTTGTGATGTAATTCAGACTATGCACATGATGGTGATAGAATTCAGACTCTGCACTTGGTGAGGAGTGAATTCATACTCAGCGCATGATGGTAATGGAATTCAGACTCTGCACATGATGGTGATGGATTTCAGACACTGCACATGATAGTGATGGATTTCAGACTCTGAACATGGTTGTCATGGAATATAGACACTGCACATGATGGTTATGGAATACAGACACAGAACTTGAAGGTGATGGAATTCAGACTCTGCACATGATTGTGATGGCATACAGACACTGAACATGATGGTGATGGAATTCAGACTCTGCACAGGGTGGTGATGGAATTCACACTCTGCAAATGATGGTGATGGCATATTGACTCCACATGATAGTGATGGAATTGAGACACTGCAGATGATGCTGATGGAATTCAGACACGGCACATGATGCTGATGGAATTCAGACACGGCACATGGTGGTGATGGAATTCAGACACAGCAAATGATGGTGGTGCAATTCAGACACTGCACATGATGGTGATGGAATTCAGACTCTGCACATGGTGGTGATGGAATTCAGTCACTGCACATGATGCTGATGGAATTCAGACACTGCACATGCTTGTGTTCGAATTCAGTCTCTGCTCATGATGTTAATGGAATTCAGACTCTGCACATGATACTGATGAAATACAGACACTGCATATGATGGTAATGGAATTCAGACACAGCAAATGACATTGATGGAATACAGAGAGTGCACGTGATGGTGATAGAATTCAGACACTGCACATGATGGTGATGGCATACAGATATAGCACATCATGGTGATGGAATTAAGACACTGCACATCATGGTGATGGAATACAGACTCTGCACATGATGGTGATACAATTCAGAGTCAGCACATGATGGTTATGGAATTCCGACTCTGCACATGATTGTGATGGCATACAGACACTGCACATTATGTTGATGGAATTCAGTCTCTGCACATGATTGTGATGGCATACAGACACTGCACATGATGGTCATGGTATATACGCACCGCACATGATGGTGATGGAATTCAGACACTGCTCATGGTGGCATTGGAATTCATACTCTGCATATAATGGTGATGGAATTCAGACACTGCACATGTTCGTCATGGTTTTAGACACTGCTCATGAAGGTGATGGAATTCAGACACTGCACCTGATGGTGATGGCATTTAGTCTCTACACATGATGGGGATGGATTTCAGATACAGCACATGATGCTGATGGAATTCAGACACAGCACATGACATTGATGGAATTCAGACAGTGCACATGGTTGTGATGTAATTCAGACTATGCACATGATGGTGATAGAATTCAGACTCTGCACTTGGTGAGGAGTGAATTCATACTCAGCGCATGATGGTAATGGAATTCAGACTCTGCACATGATGGTGAAGGAAGTCAGACTCTGCACATGGTGGTGATGGAATTCAGATTCTGCAAATGATGGTGATGGCACATAGACTCTGCAGATGATCTTGATGGAATTCAGACACTGCAAATGATGGTGGTGGAATTCAGACACTGCACATGGTGGTAATGGAATTCAGACACAGCACATGGTGGTGATGGAATTCAGACACAGCACATGACATTGATGGAATACAGACAGTGCACGTGGTGGTGATGGAATTCAGACTCGGCACATGATGGTGATGGATTTCAGACACTGCACATGATAGTGATGGATTTCAGACTCTGAACATGGTTGTCATGGAATATAGACACTGCACATGATGGTTATGGAATACAGACACAGAACTTGAAGGTGATGGAATTCAGACTCTGCACATGATTGTGATGGCATACAGACACTGAACATGATGGTGATGGAATTCAGACTCTGCACAGGGTGGTGATGGAATTCACACTCTGCAAATGATGGTGATGGCATATTGACTCCACATGATAGTGATGGAATTGAGACACTGCAGATGATGCTGATGGAATTCAGACACGGCACATGATGCTGATGGAATTCAGACACGGCACATGGTGGTGATGGAATTCAGACACAGCAAATGATGGTGGTGCAATTCAGACACTGCACATGATGGTGATGGAATTCAGACTCTGCACATGGTGGTGATGGAATTCAGTCTCTGCACATGATTGTGATGGCATACAGACACTGCACATGATGGATATGGTATATACACACCGCACATGATGGTGATGGAATTCAAACTCTGCATATGATGGTGAAGGAATTCAGACACTGCACATGGAGGCATTGGAATTCAGACTCTGCATATAATGGTGATGCAATTCAGACTCTGCACATGGTGACGATGCATTTCAGACACTGCACATGATGGTGCTGGATTTCTGATTCGGCACATGGTGGTGATAGAATTCAGACACTGCACGTGGTGGTGATGGAATTCAGACACAGCACATGATGGTAATAGAATTCAGGCACTGCACATGATGGTGCTGGATTTCAGACTCTGAACATGGTGGTGATGGAATTCACACTCTGCAAATGATGGTGATGGCATATTGACTCCACATGATAGTGATGGAATTGAGACACTGCAGATGATGCTGATGGAATTCAGACACGGCCCATGATGCTGATGGAATTCAGACACGGCACATGGTGGTGATGGAATTCAGACACAGCAAATGATGGTGGTGCAATTCAGACACTGCACATGATGGTGATGGAATTCAGACTCTGCACATGATACTGATGAAATACAGACACTGCATATGATGGTAATGGAATTCAGACACAGCAAATGACATTGATGGAATACAGAGAGTTCACGTGCTGGTGATAGAATTCAGACACTGTGCATGATGGTGATGGAATTCAGACACTGCACATGATGGTGATGGCATACAGATATAGCACATCATGGTGATGGAATTAAGACACTGCACATCATGGTGATGGAATACAGACTCTGCACATGATGGTGATACAATTCAGACTCAGCACATGATGGTTATGGAATTCCGACTCTGCACATGATTGTGATGGCATACAGACACTGCACATTATGTTGATGGAATTCAGTCTCTGCACATGATTGTGATGGCATACAGACACTGCACATGATGGTCATGGTATATACGCACCGCACATGATGGTGATGGAATTCAGACACTGCACATGGTGGCATTGGAATTCATACTCTGCATATAATGGTGATGGAATTCAGACACTGCACATGTTCGTCATGGATTTAGACACTGCTCATGATGGTGATGGAATTCAGACACTGCACCTGATGGTGATGGCATTTAGTCTCTACACATGATGGGGATGGATTTCAGATACAGCACATGATGCTGATGGAATTCAGACACAGCACATGACATTGATGGAATTCAGACAGTGCACATGGTTGTGATGTAATTCAGACTATGCACATGATGGTGATAGAATTCAGACTCTGCACTTGGTGAGGAGTGAATTCATACTCAGCGCATGATTGTAATGGAATTCAGACTCTGTACATGATGGTGAAGGAAGTCAGACTCTGCACATGGTGGTGATGGAATTCAGATTCTGCAAATGATGGTGATGGCACATAGACTCTGCAGATGATCTTGATGGAATTCAGACACTGCAAATGATGGTGGTGGAATTCAGACACTGCACATGCTGGTAATGGAATTCAGACACAGCACATGGTGGTGATGGAATTCAGACACAGCACATGACATTAATGGAATACAGACAGTGCACGTGGTGGTGATGGAATTCAGACTCGGCACATGATGGTGATGGATTTCAGACACTGCACATGATAGTGATGGATTTCAGACTCTGAACATGGTTGTCATGGAATATAGACACTGCACATGATGGTTATGGAATACAGACACAGAACTTGAAGGTGATGGAATTCAGACTCTGCACATGATTGTGATGGCATACAGACACTGAACATGATGGTGATGGAATTCAGACTCTGCACAGGGTGGTGATGGAATTCAGACTCTGCAAATGATGGTGATGGCATATTGACTCCACATGATAGTGATGGAATTGAGACACTGCAGATGATGCTGATGGAATTCAGACACGGCACATGGTGGTGATGGAATTCAGACACAGCAAATGATGGTGGTGCAATTCAGACACTGCACATGATGGTGATGGAATTCAGCACAGCACATGGTAGTGATGGAATTCAGACACAGCACATGACATTGATGGAATAGAGAGAGTGCACGTGGAGGTGATGGAATTCAGACTCGGCACATGACGTTGATGGAATACAGACTCTGAACATGGTGGTGATGGATTTCAGACTCTGAACATGGTTGTGATGGAATTCAGACACTGCACATGATGGTGATAGAATTCAGACACTGCACGTGGTGGTGATGGAATTCAGACTCGGCACATGATGGTGATGGATTTCAGACTCTGAACATGGTTTTCATGGAATATAGACACTGCACATGATGGTTATGGAATACAGACACAGCACTTGATGGTGATGGAATACAGACTCTGCACATGATTGTGATGGCATACAGACACTGAACATGATGGTGATGGAATTCAGATACAGCACATGGTGGTGAGGGAATTCAGACACAACACATGTCATTGATGGAATACAGAGAGTGCACGTGGTGGTGATGGAATTCAGACTCCGCACATGATTGTGATGGAACTCAGACACTGCAAATGACATTGATGGAATTCAGACTGTGCACATGGTGGTGATGTAATTCAGACTATGTACATGATGATGATTGAATTCAGACAATGCACATGATGGTGAAGGAAGTCAGACTCTGCAGATGGTGGTGATGGAATTCAGATTCTGCAAATGATGTTGATGGCACATAGACTCTGCAGATGATCGTGATGGAACTCAGATTCTGCAAATGATGTTAATGGCACATAGACTGTGCACATGATCGTGTTGGAATTCAGACACTGCAAATGATGGTGGTGGAATTCAGACACTGCACGTGGTGGTGATTTAATTCATATACAGCACATGACATTGATGGAATACAGAGAGTGCACGTGGTGGTGATGGAATTCAGACTCGGCACATGATTGTGATGGATTTCAGACTCTGAACATGGTGGTGATGGAATATAGACACAGCACATGGTGGTGATGGAATTATTACTCTGCACATGACATTGATGGAATACAGAGAGTGCACGTGGTGGTGATGGAATTCCAACTCGGCACATGATTGTGATGGATTTCAGACTCTGAACATGGTGGTGATGGAATATAGACACTGCACATGGTGCTGATGGAATTATTACTCTGCACATGACATTGATGGAATACAGAGAGTGCACGTGGTGGTGATGGAATTCAGACTCGGCACATGATTGTGATGGATTTCAGACTCTGAACATGGTGGTGATGGAATATAGACACAGCACATGGTGGTGATGGAATTATTACTCTGCACATGACATTGATGGAATACAGAGAGTGCACGTGGTGGTGATGGAATTCAGACTCGGCACATGATTGTGATGGATTTCAGACTCTGAACATGGTGGTGATGGAATATAGACACAGCACATGGTGGTGATGGAATTATTACTCTGCACATGACATTGATGGAATACAGAGAGTGCACGTGGTGGTGATGGAATTCCAACTCGGCACATGATTGTGATGGATTTCAGACTCTGAACATGGTGGTGATGGAATATAGACACTGCACATGGTGCTGATGGAATTATTACTCTGCACATGACATTGATGGAATACAGAGAGTGCACGTGGTGGTGATGGAATTCAGACTCGGCACATGATTGTGATGGATTTCAGACTCTGAACATGGTGGTGATGGAATATAGACACAGCACATGGTGGTGATGGAATTATTACTCTGCACATGACATTGATGGAATACAGAGAGTGCACGTGGTGGTGATGGAATTCCAACTCGTCACATGATTGTGATGGATTTCAGACTCTGAACATGGTGGTGATGGAATTATTACTCTGCACATAATGCTAAAGGCGATAGATACTGCACATGATGGGGATGGAGATCAGACTCTGCAAATGATGGTGATGGCATATTGACTCCACATGATAGTGATGGAATTCAGACACTACACATAATGGTAAATGCATATAGATACCGCACATGGTGGTGATGGAGTTCAGACTCTGCAAATGATGGTGATGGTATATTGACTCCACATGATAGTGATGGAATTCAGTCACTGCACATGATGCTGATGGAATTCAGACACTGCACATGCTTGTGTTCGAATTCAGTCTCTGCTCATGATGTTAATGGAATTCAGACTCTGCACATGATACTGATGAAATACAGACACTGCATATGATGGTAATGGAATTCAGACACAGCAAATGACATTGATGGAATACAGAGAGTGCACGTGGTGGTGATAGAATTCAGACACTGTGCATGATGGTGATGGAATTCAGACACTGCACATGATGGTGATGGCATACAGATATAGCACATCATGGTGATGGAATTAAGACACTGCACATCATGGTGATGGAATACAGACTCTGCACATGATGGTGATACAATTCAGACTCAGCACATGATGGTTATGGAATTCCGACTCTGCACATGATTGTGATGGCATACAGACACTGCACATGATGGTCATGGTATATACGCACCACACATGATGGTGATGGAATTCAGACACTGCACATGGTGGCATTGGAATTCATACTCTGCATATAATGGTGATGGAATTCAGACACTGCACATGTTCGTCATGGATTTAGACACTGCTCATGATGGTGATGGAATTCAGACACTGCACCTGATGGTGATGGCATTTAGTCTCTACACATGATGGGGATGGATTTCAGATACAGCACATGATGCTGTTGGAATTCAGACACAGCACATGACATTGATGGAATTCAGACAGTGCACATGGTTGTGATGTAATTCAGACTATGCACATGATGGTGATAGAATTCAGACTCTGCACTTGGTGAGGAGTGAATTCATACTCAGCGCATGATGGTAATGGAATTCAGACTCTGCACATGATGGTGATGGATTTCAGACACTGCACATGATAGTGATGGATTTCAGACTCTGAACATGGTTGTCATGGAATATAGACACTGCACATGATGGTTATGGAATACAGACACAGAACTTGAAGGTGATGGAATTCAGACTCTGCACATGATTGTGATGGCATACAGACACTGAACATGATGGTGATGGAATTCAGACTCTGCACAGGGTGGTGATGGAATTCACACTCTGCAAATGATGGTGATGGCATATTGACTCCACATGATAGTGATGGAATTGAGACACTGCAGATGATGCTGATGGAATTCAGACACGGCACATGATGCTGATGGAATTCAGACACGGCACATGGTGGTGATGGAATTCAGACACAGCAAATGATGGTGGTGCAATTCAGACACTGCACATGATGGTGATGGAATTCAGACTCTGCACATGGTGGTGATGGAATTCAGTCACTGCACATGATGCTGATGGAATTCAGACACTGCACATGCTTGTGTTCGAATTCAGTCTCTGCTCATGATGTTAATGGAATTCAGACTCTGCACATGATACTGATGAAATACAGACACTGCATATGATGGTAATGGAATTCAGACACAGCAAATGACATTGATGGAATACAGAGAGTGCACGTGATGGTGATAGAATTCAGACACTGCACATGATGGTGATGGCATACAGATATAGCACATCATGGTGATGGAATTAAGACACTGCACATCATGGTGATGGAATACAGACTCTGCACATGATGGTGATACAATTCAGAGTCAGCACATGATGGTTATGGAATTCCGACTCTGCACATGATTGTGATGGCATACAGACACTGCACATTATGTTGATGGAATTCAGTCTCTGCACATGATTGTGATGGCATACAGACACTGCACATGATGGTCATGGTATATACGCACCGCACATGATGGTGATGGAATTCAGACACTGCTCATGGTGGCATTGGAATTCATACTCTGCATATAATGGTGATGGAATTCAGACACTGCACATGTTCGTCATGGTTTTAGACACTGCTCATGAAGGTGATGGAATTCAGACACTGCACCTGATGGTGATGGCATTTAGTCTCTACACATGATGGGGATGGATTTCAGATACAGCACATGATGCTGATGGAATTCAGACACAGCACATGACATTGATGGAATTCAGACAGTGCACATGGTTGTGATGTAATTCAGACTATGCACATGATGGTGATAGAATTCAGACACTGCACGTGGTGGTGATGGAATTCAGACTCGGCACATGATGGTGATGGATTTCAGACTCTGAACATGGTTTTCATGGAATATAGACACTGCACATGATGGTTATGGAATACAGACACAGCACTTGATGGTGATGGAATACAGACTCTGCACATGATTGTGATGGCATACAGACACTGAACATGATGGTGATGGAATTCAGATACAGCACATGGTGGTGAGGGAATTCAGACACAACACATGTCATTGATGGAATACAGAGAGTGCACGTGGTGGTGATGGAATTCAGACTCCGCACATGATTGTGATGGAACTCAGACACTGCAAATGACATTGATGGAATTCAGACTGTGCACATGGTGGTGATGTAATTCAGACTATGTACATGATGATGATTGAATTCAGACAATGCACATGATGGTGAAGGAAGTCAGACTCTGCAGATGGTGGTGATGGAATTCAGATTCTGCAAATGATGTTGATGGCACATAGACTCTGCAGATGATCGTGATGGAACTCAGATTCTGCAAATGATGTTAATGGCACATAGACTGTGCACATGATCGTGTTGGAATTCAGACACTGCAAATGATGGTGGTGGAATTCAGACACTGCACGTGGTGGTGATTTAATTCATATACAGCACATGACATTGATGGAATACAGAGAGTGCACGTGGTGGTGATGGAATTCAGACTCGGCACATGATTGTGATGGATTTCAGACTCTGAACATGGTGGTGATGGAATATAGACACAGCACATGGTGGTGATGGAATTATTACTCTGCACATGACATTGATGGAATACAGAGAGTGCACGTGGTGGTGATGGAATTCCAACTCGGCACATGATTGTGATGGATTTCAGACTCTGAACATGGTGGTGATGGAATATAGACACTGCACATGGTGCTGATGGAATTATTACTCTGCACATGACATTGATGGAATACAGAGAGTGCACGTGGTGGTGATGGAATTCAGACTCGGCACATGATTGTGATGGATTTCAGACTCTGAACATGGTGGTGATGGAATATAGACACAGCACATGGTGGTGATGGAATTATTACTCTGCACATGACATTGATGGAATACAGAGAGTGCACGTGGTGGTGATGGAATTCAGACTCGGCACATGATTGTGATGGATTTCAGACTCTGAACATGGTGGTGATGGAATATAGACACAGCACATGGTGGTGATGGAATTATTACTCTGCACATGACATTGATGGAATACAGAGAGTGCACGTGGTGGTGATGGAATTCCAACTCGGCACATGATTGTGATGGATTTCAGACTCTGAACATGGTGGTGATGGAATATAGACACTGCACATGGTGCTGATGGAATTATTACTCTGCACATGACATTGATGGAATACAGAGAGTGCACGTGGTGGTGATGGAATTCAGACTCGGCACATGATTGTGATGGATTTCAGACTCTGAACATGGTGGTGATGGAATATAGACACAGCACATGGTGGTGATGGAATTATTACTCTGCACATGACATTGATGGAATACAGAGAGTGCACGTGGTGGTGATGGAATTCCAACTCGTCACATGATTGTGATGGATTTCAGACTCTGAACATGGTGGTGATGGAATTATTACTCTGCACATAATGCTAAAGGCGATAGATACTGCACATGATGGGGATGGAGATCAGACTCTGCAAATGATGGTGATGGCATATTGACTCCACATGATAGTGATGGAATTCAGACACTACACATAATGGTAAATGCATATAGATACCGCACATGGTGGTGATGGAGTTCAGACTCTGCAAATGATGGTGATGGTATATTGACTCCACATGATAGTGATGGAATTCAGTCACTGCACATGATGCTGATGGAATTCAGACACTGCACATGCTTGTGTTCGAATTCAGTCTCTGCTCATGATGTTAATGGAATTCAGACTCTGCACATGATACTGATGAAATACAGACACTGCATATGATGGTAATGGAATTCAGACACAGCAAATGACATTGATGGAATACAGAGAGTGCACGTGGTGGTGATAGAATTCAGACACTGTGCATGATGGTGATGGAATTCAGACACTGCACATGATGGTGATGGCATACAGATATAGCACATCATGGTGATGGAATTAAGACACTGCACATCATGGTGATGGAATACAGACTCTGCACATGATGGTGATACAATTCAGACTCAGCACATGATGGTTATGGAATTCCGACTCTGCACATGATTGTGATGGCATACAGACACTGCACATGATGGTCATGGTATATACGCACCACACATGATGGTGATGGAATTCAGACACTGCACATGGTGGCATTGGAATTCATACTCTGCATATAATGGTGATGGAATTCAGACACTGCACATGTTCGTCATGGATTTAGACACTGCTCATGATGGTGATGGAATTCAGACACTGCACCTGATGGTGATGGCATTTAGTCTCTACACATGATGGGGATGGATTTCAGATACAGCACATGATGCTGTTGGAATTCAGACACAGCACATGACATTGATGGAATTCAGACAGTGCACATGGTTGTGATGTAATTCAGACTATGCACATGATGGTGATAGAATTCAGACTCTGCACTTGGTGAGGAGTGAATTCATACTCAGCGCATGATGGTAATGGAATTCAGACTCTGCACATGATGGTGATGGATTTCAGACACTGCACATGATAGTGATGGATTTCAGACTCTGAACATGGTTGTCATGGAATATAGACACTGCACATGATGGTTATGGAATACAGACACAGAACTTGAAGGTGATGGAATTCAGACTCTGCACATGATTGTGATGGCATACAGACACTGAACATGATGGTGATGGAATTCAGACTCTGCACAGGGTGGTGATGGAATTCACACTCTGCAAATGATGGTGATGGCATATTGACTCCACATGATAGTGATGGAATTGAGACACTGCAGATGATGCTGATGGAATTCAGACACGGCACATGATGCTGATGGAATTCAGACACGGCACATGGTGGTGATGGAATTCAGACACAGCAAATGATGGTGGTGCAATTCAGACACTGCACATGATGGTGATGGAATTCAGACTCTGCACATGGTGGTGATGGAATTCAGTCACTGCACATGATGCTGATGGAATTCAGACACTGCACATGCTTGTGTTCGAATTCAGTCTCTGCTCATGATGTTAATGGAATTCAGACTCTGCACATGATACTGATGAAATACAGACACTGCATATGATGGTAATGGAATTCAGACACAGCAAATGACATTGATGGAATACAGAGAGTGCACGTGATGGTGATAGAATTCAGACACTGCACATGATGGTGATGGCATACAGATATAGCACATCATGGTGATGGAATTAAGACACTGCACATCATGGTGATGGAATACAGACTCTGCACATGATGGTGATACAATTCAGAGTCAGCACATGATGGTTATGGAATTCCGACTCTGCACATGATTGTGATGGCATACAGACACTGCACATTATGTTGATGGAATTCAGTCTCTGCACATGATTGTGATGGCATACAGACACTGCACATGATGGTCATGGTATATACGCACCGCACATGATGGTGATGGAATTCAGACACTGCTCATGGTGGCATTGGAATTCATACTCTGCATATAATGGTGATGGAATTCAGACACTGCACATGTTCGTCATGGTTTTAGACACTGCTCATGAAGGTGATGGAATTCAGACACTGCACCTGATGGTGATGGCATTTAGTCTCTACACATGATGGGGATGGATTTCAGATACAGCACATGATGCTGATGGAATTCAGACACAGCACATGACATTGATGGAATTCAGACAGTGCACATGGTTGTGATGTAATTCAGACTATGCACATGATGGTGATAGAATTCAGACTCTGCACTTGGTGAGGAGTGAATTCATACTCAGCGCATGATGGTAATGGAATTCAGACTCTGCACATGATGGTGAAGGAAGTCAGACTCTGCACATGGTGGTGATGGAATTCAGATTCTGCAAATGATGGTGATGGCACATAGACTCTGCAGATGATCTTGATGGAATTCAGACACTGCAAATGATGGTGGTGGAATTCAGACACTGCACATGGTGGTAATGGAATTCAGACACAGCACATGGTGGTGATGGAATTCAGACACAGCACATGACATTGATGGAATACAGACAGTGCACGTGGTGGTGATGGAATTCAGACTCGGCACATGATGGTGATGGATTTCAGACACTGCACATGATAGTGATGGATTTCAGACTCTGAACATGGTTGTCATGGAATATAGACACTGCACATGATGGTTATGGAATACAGACACAGAACTTGAAGGTGATGGAATTCAGACTCTGCACATGATTGTGATGGCATACAGACACTGAACATGATGGTGATGGAATTCAGACTCTGCACAGGGTGGTGATGGAATTCACACTCTGCAAATGATGGTGATGGCATATTGACTCCACATGATAGTGATGGAATTGAGACACTGCAGATGATGCTGATGGAATTCAGACACGGCACATGATGCTGATGGAATTCAGACACGGCACATGGTGGTGATGGAATTCAGACACAGCAAATGATGGTGGTGCAATTCAGACACTGCACATGATGGTGATGGAATTCAGACTCTGCACATGGTGGTGATGGAATTCAGTCTCTGCACATGATTGTGATGGCATACAGACACTGCACATGATGGATATGGTATATACACACCGCACATGATGGTGATGGAATTCAAACTCTGCATATGATGGTGAAGGAATTCAGACACTGCACATGGAGGCATTGGAATTCAGACTCTGCATATAATGGTGATGCAATTCAGACTCTGCACATGGTGACGATGCATTTCAGACACTGCACATGATGGTGCTGGATTTCTGATTCGGCACATGGTGGTGATAGAATTCAGACACTGCACGTGGTGGTGATGGAATTCAGACACAGCACATGATGGTAATAGAATTCAGGCACTGCACATGATGGTGCTGGATTTCAGACTCTGAACATGGTGGTGATGGAATTCACACTCTGCAAATGATGGTGATGGCATATTGACTCCACATGATAGTGATGGAATTGAGACACTGCAGATGATGCTGATGGAATTCAGACACGGCCCATGATGCTGATGGAATTCAGACACGGCACATGGTGGTGATGGAATTCAGACACAGCAAATGATGGTGGTGCAATTCAGACACTGCACATGATGGTGATGGAATTCAGACTCTGCACATGGTGGTGATGCAATTCAGAAACTGAACATGATGGTGATGGAATTCAGACACTGCACATGAAGGTGATGGAATTCAGACACAGCAAATGATGGTGGTGCAATTCAGACACTGCACATGATGGTGATGGAATTCAGACTCTGCACATGGTGGTGATGGAATTCAGACTCTGCACATGATGGTGATGGCATAAAGAAACAGCACATTATGTTGATGGAATTCAGTCTCTGCACATGATTGTGATGGCATACAGACACTGCACATGATGGTTATGGTATATACACACCGCACATGATGGTGATGGAATTCAAACTCTGCATATGATGGTGAAGGAATTCAGACACTGCACATGGAGGCATTGGAATTCAGACTCTGCACATGGTGATGATGCATTTCAGACACTGCACATGATGGTGCTGGATTTCTGATTCGGCACATGGTGGTGATAGAATTCAGACACTGCACGTGGTGGTGATGGAATTCAGAAACTGAACATGATGGTGATGGAATTCAGACACAGCACATGATGGTAATTGAATTCAGGCACTGCACATTATGGTGCTGGATTTCAGACTCTGAACATGGTGGTGATGGATTTCAGACTCTGAACATGGTTGTGATGGAATATAGACACTGCACATGATGGTGATAGAATTCAAACACTGAACATCATGGTGATGGAATTCAGACTCTGCACATGTTGGTGATTGAATAGAGAAACTCCAACTGATGGTGATGGCATATAGACACTGCACATTATGGTGATGGAAAACAGACACAGCACTTGATGGTGATGGAATTCAGACTCTGCACATGATTGTGATGGCATACAGACACTGAACATGATGGTGATGGAATTCAGATACAGCTCATGGTGGTGAGGGAATTCAGACACAACACATGTCATTGATGGAATACAGAGAGTGCACGTGGTGGTGATGGAATTCAGACTCGGCACATGATGGTGATGGAACTCAGATTCTGCAAATGATGTTGATGGCACATAGACTCTGCAGATGATCGTGATGGAACTCAGATTCTGCAAATGATGTTAATGGCACATAGACTGTGCACATGATCGTGTTGGAATTCAGACACTGCAAATGATGGTGGTGGAATTCAGACACTGCACGTGGTGGTGATGGAATTCAGACACAGCACATGACATTGATGGAATACAGAGAGTGCACGTGGTGGTGATGGAATTCAGACTCGGCACATGATTGTGATGGATTTCAGACTCTGAACATGGTGGTGATGGAATATAGACACTGCACATGGTGGTGATGGAATTATTACTCTGCACATGACATTGATGCAATACAGAGAGTGCACGTGGTGGTGATGGAATTCCGACTCAGCACATGATTGTGATGGATTTCAGACTCTGAACATGGTGGTGATGGAATATAGACACTGCACATGGTGCTGATGGAATTATTACTCTGTGCATAATGCTAAAGGCAATAGATACCGCACATGGTGGTGATGGAGTTCAGACTCTGCAAATGATGGTGATGGCATATTGAGTCCACATGATAGTGATTGAATTCAGTCACTGCACATGATGCTGATGGAATTCAGACACTGCACATGCTTGTGATTTAATTCAAACACACAATATGGAGTTGAACGAATTCTCACACTGTACATGGTGGTGATGGAATTCAGACACAGCACATGACATTGATGGAATACAGAGATTGCACATGGTGGTGATAGTGTTCAGACACGGCACATGATGGTGGTGGATTTCAGACACTGCACATGATAGTGATGGATTTCAGACTCTGAACATGGTTGTCATGGAATATAGACACTGCACATGATGGTTATGGAATACAGACACAGCACTTGATGGTGATGGAATTCACACTCTGCACATGATTGTGATGGCATACAGACACTGAACATGATGGTGATGGAATTCAGACTCGTCACATGATTGTGATGGATTTTAGACTCTGAACATGGTGGTGATGGAATTATTACTCTGCACATAATGCTAAAGGCGATAGATACTGCACATGATGGGGATGGAGATCAGACTCTGCAAATGATGGTGATGGCATATTGACTCCACATGATAGTGATGGAATTCAGACACTACACATAATGGTAAATGCATATAGATACCGCACATGGTGGTGATGGAGTTCAGACTCTGCAAATGATGGTGATGGCATATTGACTCCACATGATAGTGATGGAATTCAGTCACTGCACATGATGCTGATGGAATTCAGACACTGCACATGCTTGTGTTCGAATTCAGTCTCTGCTCATGATGTTAATGGAATTCAGACTCTGCACATGATACTGATGAAATACAGACACTGCATATGATGGTAATGGAATTCAGACACAGCAAATGACATTGATGGAATACAGAGAGTTCACGTGCTGGTGATAGAATTCAGACACTGTGCATGATGGTGATGGAATTCAGACACAGCACATGATGGTGATGGCATACAGACACTGCACATGATGGTGATGGCATACAGATATAGCACATCATGGTGATGGAATTAAGACACTGCACATCATGGTGATGGAATACAGACTCTGCACATGATGGTGATACAATTCAGACTCAGCACATGATGGTTATGGAATTCCG
Organism: Hemitrygon akajei; assembly: GCF_048418815.1. Classification (NCBI taxonomy): domain Eukaryota; kingdom Metazoa; phylum Chordata; class Chondrichthyes; order Myliobatiformes; family Dasyatidae; genus Hemitrygon; species Hemitrygon akajei. The sequence goes on from NC_133133.1 coordinate 120,373,017, forward strand.
ACTCTGCACATGATTGTGATGGCATACAGACACTGCACATTATGTTGATGGAATTCAGTCTCTGCACATGATTGTGATGGAATTCAATCTCTGCACATGATTGTGATGGCATACAGACACTGCACATGATGGTGATGGAATTCAGACACTGCACATGGTGGCATTGGAATTCATACTCTGCATATAATGGTGATGGAATTCAGACACTGCACATGTTCGTCATGGATTTAGACACTGCTCATGATGGTGATGGAATTCAGACACTGCACCTGATGGTGATGGCATTTAGTCTCTACACTTGATGGGGATGGATTTCAGATACAGCACATGATGCTGATGGAATTCAGACACAGCACATGACATTGATGGAATTCAGAGAGTGCACGTGGTGGTGATGGAATTCAGACTCGGCACATGATGGTGATGGAACTCAGACTCTGCACATGATGGTGAAGGAAGTCAGACTCTGCACATGGTGGTGATGGAATTCAGATTCTGCAAATGATGTTAGATAGATAGATAGATAGATACTTTATTCATCCCCATGGGGAAATTCAACATTTTTTCCAATGTCCCATACACTTGTTGTAGCAAAAACTCATTACATACAATACTTAACTCAGTAATAATATGATATGCATCTAAATCACTAACTCAAAAAGCATTAATAATAGCTTTAAAAAAAAGTTCTTAAGTCCTGGCAGTTGAATTGTAAAGCCTAATGGCATTGGGGAGTATTGACCTCTTCATCCTGTCTGAGGAGCATTGCATCGACAGTAACCTGTCGCTGTTGATGGCACATAGACTCTGCAGATGATCGTGATGGAACTCAGATTCTGCAAATGATGTTAATGGCAAATAGACTGTGCACATGAACCTGTTGGAATTCAGACACTGCAAATGATGGTGGTGGAATTCAGACACGGCACGTGGTGGTGATGGAATTCAGACACTGCACATGGTGATGGTGGAATTCAGACACAGCACATGACATTGATGGAATACAGAGAGTGCAGGTGGTGCTGATGGAATTCAGACTCGGCACATGATTGTGATGGATTTCAGACTCTGAACATGGTGGTGATGGAATATAGACACTGCACATGGTGGTGATGGAATTATTACTCTGCACATGACATTGATGGAATACAGAGAGTGCACGTGGTGGTGATGGAATTCAGACTCGGCACATGATTGTGATGGATTTCAGACTCTGAACATGGTGGTGATGGAATATAGACACTGCACATGGTGGTGATGGAATTATTACTCTGCACATGACATTGATGGAATACAGAGAGTGCACGTGGTGGTGATGGAATTCAGACTCGGCACATGATTGTGATGGATTTCAGACTCTGAACATGGTGGTGATGGAATATAGACACTGCACATGGTGCTGATGGAATTATTACTCTGCACATAATGCTAAAGGCAATAGATACCGCACATGGTGGTGATGGAGTTCAGACTCTGCAAATGATGGTGATGGCATATTGAGTCCACATGACAGTGATTGAATTCAGTCACTGCACATGATGCTGATGGAATTCAGACACTGCACATGCTTGTGATTTAATTCAAACACACAATATGGAGTTGAACGAATTCTCACACTGTACATGGTGGTGATGGAATTCAGACACAGCACATGACATTGATGGAATACAGAGATTGCACATGGTGGTGATAGAGTTCAGACACGGCACATGATGGTGGTGCAATTCAGACACTGCACATGATGGTGATGGAATTCAGACTCTGCACATGGTGGTGATGGAATTCAGACTCTGCACATGATGGTGATGGCATAAAGAAACAGCACATTATGTTGATGGAATTCAGTCTCTGCACATGATTGTGATGGCATACAGACACTGTACATGATGGTTATGGTATAAACACACCGCACATGATGGTGATGGAATTCAAACTCTGCATATGATGGTGAAGGAATTCAGACACTGCACATGGAGGCATTGGAATTCAGACTCTGCACATTATGGTGATGGAATTTAGTCTCTGCACATGATTGTGATTTCATACAGACACTGTACATTATGGTTATGGCATATAGACACTGCACCTGATGGTGTTGGCATTTAGTCTCTGCACATGATGCTGATGGAATTCAGACACAGCACGTGACATTGACGGAATTCAGACAGTGCACATGGTTGTGATGTAATTCATACTATGCACATGATGGTGATGGAATTCAGATTCTGCAAATGATGGTGATGGCACATAGACTCTGCACATGATCTTGATGGAATTCAGACGCTGCAAATGATTTTGGTGGAATTCAGACACAGCACATGGTGGTGATGGAATTCAGACACAGCACATTGTGGTGATGGAATTCAAACACAGCACATGACATTGATGGAATACAGAGAGTGCACGTGGTGGTGATGGAATTCAGACTCGGCACATGATGGTGATGGATTTCAGACGCTGCACATGATAGTGATGGATTACAGACTCTGAACATGGTTGTCATGGAATATAGACACTGCACATGATGGTTATGGAATACAGACAGAGCACTTGATGTTGATGGAATTCAGACTCTGCACATGATTGTGATGGCATACAGACACTGAACATGATGGTGATGGAATTCAGACTCGTCACATGATTGTGATGGATTTCAGACTCTGCACAGGGTGGTGATGGAGTTCAGACTCTGCAAATGATGGTGATGGCATATTGACTCCACATAATGCTGATGGAATTCAGACGCAGCACATGACATTGATGGAATTCAGACTGTACACATGGTTGTGAAGGAAGTCAGAATCTGCACATGATGGTGAAGGAATTCAGACACTGCACATGGTGGCATTGGAATTCATACTCTGCATATAATGGTGATGGAATTCAGACACTGCACATGTTCGTCATGAATTTAGACACTGTAATTGATGGTGATGGAATTCAGACACAGCACATAACATTGATGGAATTCAGACAGTACACATGGTTGTGATGTAATTCAGAATATGCACATGATGGTAAAGGAATTCAGACTCGGCACAGGATGGTAATGGAATTCAGACTCTGCACATGATGGTGAAGGAAGTCAGAATCTGCACATGGTGGTGAAGGAATTCAGATTCTGCCAATGATAGTGATGGCACATAGACTCTGCAGATGATCTTGATGGAATTCAGACGCTGCAAATGATGGTGGTGGAAATCAGACACAGCACATGGTGGTGATGGAATTCAGACACTGCACATGGTGGTGATGGAATTAAAACTCTGCACCTGACAGTAATCAAACTCAGACGCAGCACATGATGCTGATGGAATTCAGACTGCAAATAATGGTAATAGCATACCGACACAACACATGATGGTGATGGAGTTCAGACTCAGCAAAAGATTGTGATGACATATTGACACCACATGATGGTGATGGAATTCAGACACTGCACATGATGCTGATGGAATTCACACACTGCACATGATGCTGATGGAATTCAGACTCTGCACATGATGGTGGTGAAATACAGACAATGCACATGCTGGTGATAGAATTCAGACACAGCACATGGTGTTGATGGAATTTAGACACAGCACATGACATTGACGGAATACAGAGAGTGCACATGGTGGTGATAGAATTCAGACACTGCACATGATGGTGATGGCATACAGATATAACACATTATGGTGATGGAATTAAGATACTGCACTTCATGGTGATGGAATACAGACTCTGCACATAATGGTGATAGAATTCAGACTGCACATAATGGTGATGACATACAGATGCAGCACATGATGGTGATAGAATTCAGACTCTGCACATGATGGTGATTGAATTCAGACTCTGCACATGATTGTGATGGCATACAGACACTGAACATTATGTTGATGGAATTCAGTCTCTGCACATGATTGTGATGGCATACAGACACTGCACATTATGGTCATGGTATATAGACACCGCACATGATGGTGATGGAATTCAGACACAGCACATGACATTGATGGAATACAGTGAGTGCACGTGGTGGTGATGGAATTCAGACTCGGCACATGATGTTGATGGATTTCAGACACTGCACATGATAGTGATGGATTTCAGACTCTGAACATGGTTGTCATGGAATATAGACACTGAACATGATGGTGATGGAATTCAGACACAACACATGACATTGATGGAATACAGTGAGTGCACGTGGTGGTGATGGAATTCAGACTCGGCACATGATGTTGATGGATTTCAGACACAGCACTTGATCGTGATGGAATTCAGACTCTGCACATGATATTGACGAAATTCAGACTCTGCACAGGGTGGTGATGGAATTCAGACACTGCACATGATGGTGATGGCATACAGATATAACACATTATGGTGATGGAATTAAGATACTGCACTTCATGGTGATGGAATACAGACTCTGCACATAATGGTGATAGAATTCAGACTCTGCACATAATGGTGATGACATACAGATGCAGCACATGATGGTGATAGAATTCAGACTCTGCACATGATGGTGATAGAATTCAGACACAGCACATGATGGTGATGGAATTCAGACACTGCACATGGTGGCATTGGAATTCATACTCTGCATATAATGGTGATGGAATTCAGACACTGCACATGTTCGCCATGAATTTAGACACTGTACATGATGGTGATGGAATTCAGACACAGCACATGACATTGATGGAATTCAGACAGTACACATGGTTGTGATGTAATTCAGACTCTGCACATGATTGTGATGGCATACAGACACTGCACATTATGGTCATGGTATATAGACACCGCACATGATGGTGATGGAATTCAGACACTGCACATGTTCGTCATGAATTAAGACACTGCACATAATGGTGATGGATTTCAGATATAGCACATGACATTGATTTAATTCAGACTGTACACATGGTTGTGATATAATTCAGACTATGCACATGATGGTAATGGAATTCAGACTCCTGACATGATAGTAATGGAATTCAGACTCTGCACATGATGCTGAAGGAAGTCAGAATCTGCACATGGTGGTGAAGGAAGTCAGACTCTGCACATGGTGGTGATGGAATTCAGATTCTGCAAATGATGGTGATGGCACATAGACTCTGCACATGATCTTGATGGAATTCAGACGCTGCAAATGATTTTGGTGGAATTCAGACACAGCACATGGTGGTGATGGAATTCAGACACAGCACATTGTGGTGATGGAATTCAAACACAGCACATGACATTGATGGAATACAGAGAGTGCACGTGGTGGTGATGGAATTCAGACTCGGCACATGATGGTGATGGATTTCAGACGCTGCACATGATAGTGATGGATTACAGACTCTGAACATGGTTGTCATGGAATATAGACACTGCACATGATCGTTATGGAATACAGACAGAGCATTTGATGGTGATGGAATTCAGACTCTGCACATGATTGTGATGGCATACAGACACTGAACATGATGGTGATGGAATTCAGACTCGTCACATGATTGTGATGGATTTCAGACTCTGCACAGGGTGGTGATGAAGTTCAGACTCTGCAAATGATGGTGAAGGCATATTGACTCCACATGATGCTGATGGAATTCAGACGCAGCACATGACATTGATGGAATTCAGACTGTACACATGGTTGTGAAGGAAGTCAGAATCTGCACATGGTGGTGAAGGAAGTCAGACTCTGCATATGGTGGTGATGGAATTCAGATTCTGCCAATGATAGTGATGGCACATAGACTCTGCAGATGATCTTGATGGAATTCAGACGCTGCAAATGATGGTGGTGGAAATCAGACACAGCACATGGTGGTGATGGAATTCAGACACTGCACATGGTGGTGATGGAATTAAAACTCTGCACCTGACAGTAATCAAACTCAGACGCAGCACATGATGCTGATGGAATTCAGACTGCAAATAATGGTAATAGCATACGGACACAACACATGATGGTGATGGAGTTCAGACTCAGCAAAAGATTGTGATGACATATTGACACCACATGATGGTGATGGAATTCAGACACTGCACATGATGCTGATGGAATTCACACACTGCACATGATGCTGATGGAATTCAGACTCTGCACATGATGGTGGTGCAATACAGACAATGCACATGCTGGTGATAGAATTCAGACACAGCACATGGTGTTGATGGAATTTAGACACAGCACATGACATTGACGGAATACAGAGAGTGCACATGGTGGTGATAGAATTCAGACACTGCACATGATGGTGATGGCATACAGATATAACACATTATGGTGATGGAATTAAGATACTGCACTTCATGATGATGGAATACAGACTCTGCACATAATGGTGATAGAATTCAGACTCTGCACATAATGGTGATGACATACAGATGCAGCACATGATGGTGATAGAATTCAGACTGCACATGATGGTGATTGAATTCAGACTCTGCACATGATTGTGATGGCATACAGACACTGAACATTATGTTGATGGAATTCAGTCTCTGCACATGATTGTGATGGCATACAGACACTGCACATTATGGTCATGGTATATACACACCGCACATGATGGTGATGGAATTCAGACACTGCACATGTTCGTCATGAATTAAGACACTGCACATAATGGTGATGGATTTCAGATACAGCACATGACATTGATTTAATTCAGACTGTACACATGGTTGTGATATAATTCAGACTATGCACATGATGGTAATGGAATTCAGACTCCTGACATGATAGTAATGGAATTCAGACTCTGCACATGATGCTGAAGGAAGTCAGAATCTGCACATGGTGGTGATGGAATTCAGATTCTGCAAATGATGGTGATTGCACATAGACTCTGCAAATGATCTTGATGGAATTCAGACGCTGCAAATGATGGTGGTGGAATTCAGACACTGCGCATGGTGGTGATGGAATTCAGACACGGCACATGGTGGTGCTGGAATTCAGACACAGCTCATGGTGGTGATGGTATTCAGACTCTGCAGATAATGGTGATGGCATATAGACTCTGCAGATGATCATGATGGAATTCAGACACTGCACACGATGGTGATTGAATTCAGACAAAGCACATGATGGTGATGGCATATAGACACTGCATATGATGGTGATGGCATATTAACACCACATGATGGTGATGGAGTTCAGACATTGCAAATGACGGTGATGGCATATTGACACCACATGATGGTGATGGAATTCAGACACAGCACATGACATTGATGGAATACAGAGAGAGCACGTGGTGGTGATGGAATTCAGACTCGGCACATGATGGTGATGGAATTCACACACTGCACATGATGCTGATGGAATTCAGACTCTGCACATGGTGGTGGAGAAATACAGACAATGCACATGCAAGTGATAGAATTCAGACATAGCACATGGTCTTGATGGAATTCAGACACAGCACATGAATTAATGGAATTCAGAGAGAGCATGTGGTGGTGATGGAATTCAGACTCTGCACATGGTGGTGATGGAATTCAGTCTCGGCACACTATGGTGGTGGAATTCAGATTCAGTTCATCGTGTGAATGGAATATACAGACTGCACATGATGGTGATGCAATTCAGACACTGCACATGATGGTGATGGCATATAGACTATGCACATGGTGGTGATGGATTTCAGACTGAGCCAATGATGGTGAAGGAATTCAGACACAGCACGTGACATTGATGGAATTCAGAGTCTGCACGTTGTGGTAATGGAATTCAAGCTCTGCACATGATGGTGATGGAATTCAATCTCTGCACATGATTGTGATGGCATACAGACACTGCACATGATGGTCATGGTATATACGCACCGCACATGATGGTGATGGAATTCAGACACTGCACATGGTGGCATTGGAATTCATACTCTGCATATAATGGTGATGGAATTCAGACACTGCACATGTTCGTCATGAATTTAGACACTGTACATGATGGTGATGGAATTCAGACACAGCACATGACATTGATTTAATTCAGACTGTACACATGGTTGTGATATAATTCAGACTATGCAAATGATGGTAATGGAATTCAGACTCCTGACATGATAGTAATGGAATTCAGACTCTGCACATGATGCTGAAGGAAGTCAGAATCTGCACATGGTGGTGAAGGAAGTCAGACTCTGCACATGGTGGTGATGGAATTCAGATTCTGCAAATGATGGTGATTGCACATAGACTCTGCAAATGATCTTGATGGAATTCAGACGCTGCAAATGATGGTGGTGGAATTCAGACACTGCGCATGGTGGTGATGGAATTCAGACACGGCACATGGTGGTGCTGGAATTCAGACACAGCTCATGGTGGTGATGGTATTCAGACTCTGCAGATAATGGTGATGGCATATAGACTCTGCAGATGATCGTGATGGAATTCAGACACTGCACACGATGGTGATTGAATTCAGACAAAGCACATGATGGTGATGGCATATTGACAGCACATGATGGTGATGGAGTTCAGACATTGCAAATGACGGTGATGGCATATTGACACCACATGATGGTGATGGAATTCAGTCACAGCACATGACATTGATGGAATACAGAGAGAGCACGTGGTGGTGATGGAATTCAGACTCGGCACATGATGGTGATGGAATTCACACACTGCACATGATGCTGATGGAATTCAGACTCTGCACATGGTGGTGGAGAAATACAGACAATGCACATGCAAGTGATAGAATTCAGACATAGCACATGGTCTTGATGGAATTCAGACACAGCACATGAATTAATGGAATTCAGAGAGAGCATGTGGTGGTGATGGAATTCAGACTCTGCACATGGTGGTGATGGAATTCAGTCTCGGCACACTATGGTGGTGGAATTCAGATTCAGTTCATCATGTGAATGGAATATACAGACTGCACATGATGGTGATGCAATTCAGACACTGCACATGATGGTGATGGCATATAGACTATGCACATGGTGGTGATGGATTTCAGACTGAGCCAATGATGGTGAAGGAATTCAGACACAGCACGTGACATTGATGGAATTCAGAGTCTGCACGTTGTGGTAATGGAATTCAAGCTCTGCACATGATGGTGATGGAATTCAATCTCTGCACATGATTGTGATGGCATACAGACACTGCACATGATGGTCATGGTATATACGCACCGCACATGATGGTGATGGAATTCAGACACTGCACATGGTGGCATTGGAATTCATACTCTGCATATAATGGTGATGGAATTCAGACACTGCACATGTTCGTCATGAATTTAGACACTGTACATGATGGTGATGGAATTCAGACACAGCACATGACATTGATGGAATTCAGACAGTACACATGGTTGTGATGTAATTCAGAATATGCACATGATGGTAATGGAATTTAGACTCTGCACATGATGGTAATGGAATTCAGACTCTGCACATGATGGTGAAGGAAGTCAGAATCTGCACATGGTGGTGAAGGAAGTCAGACTCTGCACATGGTGGTGATGGAATTCAGATTCTGCCAATGATAGTGATGGCACTTAGACTCTGCAGATGATCTTGATGGAATTCAGATGCTGCAAATGATGGCGGTGGAATTCAGACACTGCACATGGTGGTGATGGAATTCAGACACTGCACATGGTGATGGTGGAATTCAGACTCTGCACATGACATTGATGGAATACAGAGAGTGCACGTGGTGGTGATGGAATTCAGACTCGGCACATGATGGTGATGGATTTCAGACACTGCACATGATAGTGATGGATTTCAGACTCTGAACATGGTTGTCATGGAATATAGACACTGCACATGATGGTTATGGAATACAGACACAGCACTTGATGGTGATGGAATTCAGACTCTGCACATGATTTTGATGGCATACAGACACTGAACATGATGGTGATGGTATTCAGACTCTGCACATGATGCTGATGGAATTCAGACTCTGCACATGGTGATGATGCATTTCACACACTGCACATGATGGTGCTGGTTTTCAGACTTGGCACATGGTTGTGATGGAATTCACACTCTGCACATGATAGTGATGAAATACAGACACTGCATATGATGGTGATGGAATTCAGACTCTGCACATGATGCTGATGGAATTCAGACTCGGCACATGGTGGTGATGAAATTCAGATAAAGCACATGATGGTGATGGAATTCAGACTCTGAACATGGTGGTGATGGATTTCAGACTCTGAACATGGTTGTGATGGAATATAGACACAGCAGATGATGGTCATGCAATTCAGACACAGCACATGATGGTGATAGAATTCAAACACTGCACATCATGGTGACGGATTTCAGACACTGCACATGGTGGTGATGGAATTCAGACACAGCACATGGTGGTGATGGAATTCAGACACAGCACATGACATTGATGGAATACAGTGAGTGCACGTGGTGGTGATGGAATTCAGACTCGGCACATGATGTTGATGGATTTCAGACACTGCACATGATAGTGATGGATTTCAGACTCTGAACATGGTTGTCATGGAATATAGACACTGCACATGATGGTTATGGAATACAGACACAGCACTTGATCGTGATGGAATTCAGACTCTGCACATGATATTGACGAAATTCAGACTCTGCACAGGGTGGTGATGGAATTCAGACACTGCACATGATGGTGATGGCATACAGATATAACACATTATGGTGATGGAATTAAGATACTGCACTTCATGGTGATGGAATACAGACTCTGCACATAATGGTGATAGAATTCAGACTCTGCACATAATGGTGATGACATACAGATGCAGCACATGATGGTGATAGAATTCAGACTCTGCACATGATGGTGATTGAATTCAGACTCTGCACATGATTGTGATGGCATACAGACACTGAACATTATGTTGATGGAATTCAGTCTCTGCACATGATTGTGATGGCATACAGACACTGCACATTATGGTCATGGTATATAGACACCGGACATGATGGTGATGGAATTCAGACACTGCACATGTTCGTCATGAATTAAGACACTGCACATAATGGTGATGGATTTCAGATATAGCACATGACATTGATTTAATTCAGACTGTACACATGGTTGTGATATAATTCAGACTATGCACATGATGGTAATGGAATTCAGACTCCTGACATGATAGTAATGGAATTCAGACTCTGCACATGATGCTGAAGGAAGTCAGACTCTGCACATGGTGGTGATGGAATTCAGATTCTGCAAATGATGGTGATTGCACATAGACTCTGCAAATGATCTTGATGGAATTCAGACGCTGCAAATGATGGTGGTGGAATTCAGACACTGCGCATGGTGGTGATGGAATTCAGACACGGCACATGGTGGTGCTGGAATTCAGACACAGCTCATGGTGGTGATGGTATTCAGACTCTGCAGATAATGGTGATGGCATATAGACTCTGCAGATGATCATGATGGAATTCAGACACTGCACACGATGGTGATTGAATTCAGACAAAGCACATGATGGTGATGGCATATAGACACTGCATATGATGGTGATGGCATATTGACACCACATGATGGTGATGGAATTCAGACACAGCACATGATGCTGATGGAATTCACACACTGCACATGATGCTGATGGAATTCAGACTCTGCACATGATGGTGGTGAAATACAGACAATGCACATGCTGGTGATAGAATTCAGACACAGCACATGGTGTTGATGGAATTTAGACACAGCACATGACATTGACGGAATACAGAGAGTGCACATGGTGGTGATAGAATTCAGACACTGCACATGATGGTGATGGCATACAGATATAACACATTATGGTGATGGAATTAAGATACTGCACTTCATGGTGATGGAATACAGACTCTGCACATAATGGTGATAGAATTCAGACTCTGCACATAATGGTGATGACATACAGATGCAGCACATGATGGTGATAGAATTCAGACTCTGCACATGATGGTGATTGAATTCAGACTCTGCACATGATTGTGATGGCATACAGACACTGAACATTATGTTGATGGAATTCAGTCTCTGCACATGATTGTGATGGCATACAGACACTGCACATTATGGTCATGGTATATAGACACCGCACATGATGGTGATGGAATTCAGACACTGCACATGTTCGTCATGAATTAAGACACTGCACATAATGGTGATGGATTTCAGATATAGCACATGACATTGATTTAATTCAGACTGTACACATGGTTGTGATATAATTCAGACTATGCACATGATGGTAATGGAATTCAGACTCCTGACATGATAGTAATGGAATTCAGACTCTGCACATGATGCTGAAGGAAGTCAGACTCTGCACATGGTGGTGATGGAATTCAGATTCTGCAAATGATGGTGATTGCACATAGACTCTGCAAATGATCTTGATGGAATTCAGACGCTGCAAATGATGGTGGTGGAATTCAGACACTGCGCATGGTGGTGATGGAATTCAGACACGGCACATGGTGGTGCTGGAATTCAGACACAGCTCATGGTGGTGATGGTATTCAGACTCTGCAGATAATGGTGATGGCATATAGACTCTGCAGATGATCATGATGGAATTCAGACACTGCACACGATGGTGATTGAATTCAGACAAAGCACATGATGGTGATGGCATATAGACACTGCATATGATGGTGATGGCATATTGACACCACATGATGGTGATGGAATTCAGACACTGCACATGATGCTGATGGAATTCACACACTGCACATGATGCTGATGGAATTCAGACTCTGCACATGATGGTGGTGAAATACAGACAATGCACATGCTGGTGATAGAATTCAGACACAGCACATGGTGTTGATGGAATTTAGACACAGCACATGACATTGACGGAATACAGAGAGTGCACATGGTGGTGATAGAATTCAGACACTGCAGATGATGGTGATGGCATACAGATATAACACATTATGGTGATGGAATTAAGATACTGCACTTCATGGTGATGGAATACAGACTCTGCACATAATGGTGATAGAATTCAGACTCTGCACATAATGGTGATGACATACAGATGCAGCACATGATGGTGATAGAATTCAGACTCTGCACATGATGGTGATTGAATTCAGACTCTGCACATGATTGTGATGGCATACAGACACTGAACATTATGTTGATGGAATTCAGTCTCTGCACATGATTGTGATGGCATACAGACACTGCACATTATGGTCATGGTATATAGACACCGCACATGATGGTGATGGAATTCAGACACTGCACATGTTCGTCATGAATTAAGACACTGCACATAATGGTGATGGATTTCAGATACAACACATGACATTGATTTAATTCAGACTGTACACATGGTTGTGATATAATTCAGACTATGCAAATGATGGTAATGGAATTCAGACTCCTGACATGATAGTAATGGAATTCAGACTCTGCACATGATGCTGAAGGAAGTCAGAATCTGCACATGGTGGTGAAGGAAGTCAGACTCTGCACATGGTGGTGATGGAATTCAGATTCTGCAAATGATGGTGATTGCACATAGACTCTGCAAATGATCTTGATGGAATTCAGACGCTGCAAATGATGGTGGTGGAATTCAGACACTGCGCATGGTGGTGATGGAATTCAGACACGGCACATGGTGGTGCTGGAATTCAGAGACAGCTCATGGTGGTGATGGTATTCAGACTCTGCAGATAATGGTGATGGCATATAGACTCTGCAGATGATCGTGATGGAATTCAGACACTGCACACGATGGTGATTGAATTCAGACAAAGCACATGATGGTGATGGCATATAGACACTGCATATGATGGTGATGGCATATTGACACCACATGATGGTGATGGAGTTCAGACATTGCAAATGACGGTGATGGCATATTGACACCACATGATGGTGATGGAATTCAGACACAGCACATGACATTGATGGAATACAGAGAGAGCACGTGGTGGTGATGGAATTCAGACTCGGCACATGATGGTGATGGAATTCACACACTGCACATGATGCTGATGGAATTCAGACTCTGCACATGGTGGTGGAGAAATACAGACAATGCACATGCAAGTGATAGAATTCAGACATAGCACATGGTCTTGATGGAATTCAGACACAGCACATAAATTAATGGAATTCAGAGAGAGCATGTGGTGGTGATGGAATTCAGACTCTGCACATGGTGGTGATGGAATTCAGTCTCGGCACACTATGGTGGTGGAATTCAGATTCAGTTCATCGTGTGAATGGAATATACAGACTGCACATGATGGTGATGCAATTCAGACACTGCACATGATGGTGATGGCATATAGACGATGCACATGGTGGTGATGGATTTCAGACTCAGCCAATGATGGTGAAGGAATTCAGACACAGCACGTGACATTGATGGAATTCAGAGTCTGCACGTTGTGGTAATGGAATTCAAGCTCTGCACATGATGGTGATGGAATTCAATCTCTGCACATGATTGTGATGGCATACAGACACTGCACATGATGGTCATGGTATATACGCACCGCACATGATGGTGATGGAATTCAGACACTGCACATGGTGGCATTGGAATTCATACTCTGCATATAATGGTGATGGAATTCAGACACTGCACATGTTCGTCATGAATTTAGACACTGTACATGATGGTGATGGAATTCAGACACAGCACATGACATTGATGGAATTCAGACAGTACACATGGTTGTGATGTAATTCAGAATATGCACATGATGGTAATGGAATTTAGACTCTGCACATGATGGTAATGGAATTCAGACTCTGCACATGATGGTGAAGGAAGTCAGAATCTGCACATGGTGGTGATGGAATTCAGATTCTGCCAATGATAGTGATGGCACATAGACTCTGCAGATGATCTTGATGGAATTCAGACGCTGCAAATGATGGCGGTGGAATTCAGACACTGCACATGGTGGTGATGGAATTCAGACACAGCACATGGTGATGGTTGAATTCAGACTCTGCACATGACATTGATGGAATACAGAGAGTGCACGTGGTGGTGATGGAATTCAGACTCGGCACATGATGGTGATGGATTTCAGACACTGCACATGATAGTGATGGATTTCAGACTCTGAACATGGTTGTCATGGAATATAGACACTGCACATGATGGTTATGGAATACAGACACAGCACTTGATGGTGATGGAATTCAGACTCTGCACATGATTTTGATGGCATACAGACACTGAACATGATGGTGATGGTATTCAGACTGCACATGATATTGATGAAATTCAGACTCTGCACAGGATGGTGATGGAATTCAGACTCTGCACATGATGCTGATGGAATTCAGACTCTGCACATGGTGATGATGCATTTCACACACTGCACATGATGGTGCTGGTTTTCAGACTTGGCACATGGTTGTGATGGAATTCAGACTCTGCACATGATAGTGATGAAATACAGACACTGCATATGATGGTGATGGAATTCAGACTCTGCACATGATGCTGATGGAATTCAGACTCGGCACATGGTGGTGATGAAATTCAGATAAAGCACATGATGGTGATGGAATTCAGACTCTGAACATGGTTGTGATGGAATATAGACACAGCAGATGATGGTCATGCAATTCAGACACTGCACATGATGGTGATAGAATTCAAACACTGCACATCATGGTGATGGATTTCAGACACTGCACATGGTGGTGATGGAATTCAGACACAGCACATGGTGGTGATGGAATTCAGACACAGCACATGACATTGATGGAATACAGTGAGTGCACGTGGTGGTGATGGAATTCAGACTCGGCACATGATGTTGATGGATTTCAGACACTGCACATGATAGTGATGGATTTCAGACTCTGAACATGGTTGTCATGGAATATAGACACTGAACATGATGGTTATGGAATACAGACACAGCACTTGATCGTGATGGAATTCAGACTCTGCACATGATATTGACGAAATTCAGACTCTGCACAGGGTGGTGATGGAATTCAGACACTGCACATGATGGTGATGGCATACAGATATAACACATTATGGTGATGGAATTAAGATACTGCACTTCATGGTGATGGAATACAGACTCTGCACATAATGGTGATAGAATTCAGACTCTGCACATAATGGTGATGACATACAGATGCAGCACATGATGGTGATAGAATTCAGACTCTGCACATGATGGTGATTGAATTCAGACTCTGCACATGATTGTGATGGCATACAGACACTGAACATTATGTTGATGGAATTCAGTCTCTGCACATGATTGTGATGGCATACAGACACTGCACATTATGGTCATGGTATATAGACACCGCACATGATGGTGATGGAATTCAGACACTGCACATGTTCGTCATGAATTAAGACACTGTACATAATGGTGATGGATTTCAGATATAGCACATGACATTGATTTAATTCAGACTGTACACATGGTTGTGATATAATTCAGACTATGCACATGATGGTAATGGAATTCAGACTCCTGACATGATAGTAATGGAATTCAGACTCTGCACATGATGCTGAAGGAAGTCAGAATCTGCACATGGTGGTGAAGGAAGTCAGACTCTGCACATGGTGGTGATGGAATTCAGATTCTGCAAATGATGGTGATGGCACATAGACTCTGCACATGATCTTGATGGAATTCAGACGCTGCAAATGATTTTGGTGGAATTCAGACACAGCACATGGTGGTGATGGAATTCAGACACAGCACATTGTGGTGATGGAATTCAAACACAGCACATGACATTGATGGAATACAAAGAGTGCACGTGGTGGTGATGGAATTCAGACTCGGCACATGATGGTGATGGATTTCAGACGCTGCACATGATAGTGATGGATTACAGACTCTGAACATGGTTGTCATGGAATATAGACACTGCACATGATGGTTATGGAATACAGACAGAGCACTTGATGGTGATGGAATTCAGACTCTGCACATGATTGTGATGGCATACAGACACTGAACATGATGGTGATGGAATTCAGACTCGTCACATGATTGTGATGGATTTCAGACTCTGCACAGGGTGGTGATGGAGTTCAGACTCTGCAAATGATGGTGATGGTATATTGACTCCACATGATGCTGATGGAATTCAGACGCAGCACATGACATTGATGGAATTCAGACTGTACACATGGTTGTGAAGGAAGTCAGAATCTGCACATGGTGGTGAAGGAAGTCAGACTCTGCATATGGTGGTGATGGAATTCAGATTCTGCCAATGATGGTGATGGCACATAGACTCTGCAGATGATCTTGATGGAATTCAGATGCTGCAAATGATGGTGGTGGAAATCAGACACAGCACATGGTGGTGATGGAATTCAGACAC